>NC_133651.1:268934772-269234772 GCF_009905375.1 Apium graveolens
GATTCTGAGGGCAGAATCCTTTTAGGGGGGAAGGATGTAACGGCTAAGAAATTATGACTGTTTAATATCATAATAAATGATTATTATGTGTTTTATTATATTATTAAGTGTAATTAGTCATAAAATAATAGCTGTTATGTGTTGCATGTCTTCCGTGTAGTTCGGGGTATTTTTCGGGTATTTTATTGTGTGTTAAATATTTTTATATCAAAAGTTATACGACCCAGACTTTATTTTAATAGCTGATATTTCATATAAAATAATTGGCCTTATTTTGCCAAGTATAGCATGTACCATATCGATTTTCCGAACATCCAGTTAATTGAGAAAAGATCTCATTTCGTGAAAATTAATTTTTTTGGGCCCTTACGGGTGCTCAAAGCCCCTAAAAAATCATATTTTTATTTTTATAAAATCATGAGACTTTCAAATATTTCATATCTTTGCATTTTTGAATTATTCACAATTTTTGGGAAATATTGGAATATATTTTATATTTATTTGAAATTAAAAATTTAAAAAATATTCCTCATAAATTATTAATTAAGGGCCAATTTATTTTATGAAGAGATATAATTAGGGCCTAAGTTTTAATTAGAGGTATTATCTTGTAATTATAAATAGCCTAATTTATATTAATTAATTATATAAAAATTATTAAAAATCAGAAAATAAATAAAAATTCTCTACAGAATTGAGGGTTAGGGTTCTTGATCAAGCTTGAGAATCAATCATTGATTTTGGGAGATTATAAAATCCAAATACCATCATGTAAGTATCCAAATCGATGCTTTTGATATGTACTACATGATTATACCATCAATTTCATGCTCAGATTCACATATTTTGATTTTTAATTTTAGGGTTTATGCCTCGAATTAGAACTTTTAGTTCTCGAGGTTATTCAACGTTTTTTATGCTTGGATTAACTTCTTTTTGATGATTACAATCGAATTATATACTACTTGCACCAAACGATTGCTAGTTAATAATAATCGAATTTTCAATTTTATAATTTTGATTTTCATATTCTGGACTTGTTATTAATTGGGGATTGATATGGATGTTGGGGATTAATTCTAGGAGTCTCAGGCTTCAATTTAACATAAGATTCACTAGTTTGGTTCGATTTTTAGTAAAATCGATTTTTCCGATTAACCCTTTGGAAAAAGCTTGAATTTGGCCAGGGATGACGTTGAGACGGTGGTTGGATGCCGGGAAGGTGGCGGTTGGGTTGCTGCATCATCGTGGAATCAAATCGAAGCAAAACCCTGAAGAAACGATCACGGTTGGGCTTGAATCATGACTCGCCGGAACAAGGGGAAGGCCGCCGGATTTTTTCCAGATTCTGGCGGGTCAACCCTGCTCTTGACGACCCAAATTCAACACGTTAACCCAATGATAAAAACCCGGTTTTGATTCAATTATTCCCCTTTCCTGATTTCAAAACTCGTTTCTGAATTTTCATTTTTCTTTTATTATTTTTAATTTCAAAAATCAGTTTTATTAATTAAATAAGTTGATTAATTAATGTAATTAATTAATTGATTATTTTATAAATAAAACTGAATTATTTTAAATATTTTCCAAAAATCCAAAATTTTATTTATTTTTGATTTAGTTATTTTTTATTTAAATTGATTAATTATTTTGATAATAAAATTAGTTTAAATTAAATAATTTATATTATTTTCATTTAAATTCCAAAAATTATGAAAAAATCATTTTTAATTATGATTTTCCTAAATAATTTTTTACAAATATAACTAATATTTAATTAATTTGAATAAATAATTATTTTGAGTAATAATTGAATTATTATTATTAATTGAATATTAATTGAACTGTTTGTCCGTTTTAAATGAAACGAATGCTCCTAAATTCAAAAAAATGATCTGTTTCCGATAAAAATAGTTTTAAATCTTAATTTCTTTCACAAGTGATTCGGCGTTCAATATTTATTTATTTATAGACCTGATTTATTAGAAATACGAGTCTAATAAATTCTAAAAATTAGGAAACGAGTCAGATAATGTTCAATAATACGAATAATGACTCACTTTCAATTCTACAAATGTTTTAAAGACCAGAATGACTATGTGACTTACGTGTTATGTGATTTATGTGGTTGATTGAGTCTTAAATGCTAGTTAATTATTATACGAGTCAATTAGTATTGTACGGGTAGACGATAAGGGTTACGTGGATTCGAATATATACGATTAAGGTATAAATCAATTCATTGGTATCTTTCCTTGGTAGATATGAATCCAACGAGGCAGTTCAAGCTAGTGATAGATAGCAATGATAGATTTGGAATAGATCTCATACCAGACAAGTTTTCCCTATTCTAAATTCAGAATAGTGAATTGCTATGCGTAATTCTATATCTGATTCAAATTACTAATACACTGAATATTGATAACCTTTATTCAAATTCACTGAAACACAATTATTGTTCTTTGATCATACTTTTATCTTGCTTCTGATTATTCTTGATATGTTGAATACTTTATTTATATTCCAATAGATTACACACTATCTATATCCTGATATATATTTTGATGTTGGGATAACATCGAAGCATACCAATTGTTTTGGTTGCTTATCTTACGGACTGGATGGTTACGATTAGGGCCAGAGATGGCTGAACCCTTTGATATGAGGCCAAATTGGGTCTGGGTACTCGATACGATGGTGGGTCTATACAGATGGGTATAGATCCGTACTATATCCTGACTGATCAGCAGGTTACAATACATATGTTGGTTTTTGTGTGTAGTCTATTTGATTAATAATCGCCGATGGTGGCCTTCTTGTTTCATTACAGAAATACACAAATATATATAGAATCTGAATGCCTATTCATATCAGATTCACTTGACTTTCTTATGATAATATATACATATTGTGGTTTTACTGAGCAATTATGGCTCACCTTTTGTTGTTACTCACTTTATCTTTCAGTAAAATCTGAGAATGAAGCCTATCCACACCAGGGTAGTAAAAAAGCGAGTGAAAAGGCAGGACCCTCTGGCACCAAGGATGCTAATCCTGATTCAGGAAGAGAGCTTTAAGCTACCAGAACATGTTTAGTTTGGAAAGTTGTTTTGTGTGTTTCAATAAAATGAAATTAGTTTTAAAATATGTTTAGATAGTTGGTTTGTAACAAAAGGTAGTGTTATGTTCTTGTCTTCATACCTTAACCATAAAAATCCTGAGTAGTAGTATGAAGGGGTCAAATGTATGTTTATATAATTACTGTACATGTTGATTTATGTTGGTAGTTGGCAAATAACCCCCAGATCTAGACCCCGTATTTGGAGGGTGTTACACTTGGTTTGGATGATGAAGATTCCATCACTTCTTTGACTGACATGAAGTCCAAGAAAGTAACTTAATTCTCCCATCATGCTCATTTCATATTCACTCTGCATGAGTCTTGAGAATCTTTGACATAATTTTTCATTAGTAGAACCAAAAATGATATCATCCACATAGATTTGAACTAGGATCATATCACAACAATGCTGCTTGTAGAATAAAATCTTGTCAATTATTCCTCTAGTGAATCCATAGTTTAGCAAAAATTCTGACAATATGTCATGCCAAGCTCTAGGTGCTTGCTTTAGTTCATAGAGAGCCTTTATAAGTTGGTAAACAAAATCTGGAAATTCAGGATCTTCAAAGCCAGGTGGCTGTTATACATAAACCTCTTCTTCTAGATCACCATTAAGGAATGCACTCTTTACATCCATTTGATACACTTTAAAGTTTGAGTGTGCAGCAAATGCAAGAAAGATCCTTAAAGCTTCAAGTCTTGCAATTGAGTAAAAGTTTCATCATAATCAATTCCTTCTTCCTTTGAGTAGCCTTTTACAACCAACCTTGCTTTGTTTCTTGTTACAATTCCATTTTAATCCATTTTGTTCCTGAACACCCACTTTGTTCCAATTATACTTATGTTCTTTGGTGCAGGAACCAACTTCCAAACTTTGTTTCTTTCAAGCTGATTTAGCTCTTCTTGCGTAACAGATATGCAGTCAGGATCAAGTAGAGCTTCCTCAGTATTCTTAGGCTCAATTTGTGAAAAAAGCATGTATGTAGACATTTATTAGCAGTTGCACTTCTAGTCCTCACTCTAGCATTTGGATCACCAATAATTGCTTCTTTTGTATGACTCATATCCCATTTTATAGTGTGAGTTTGTTGACTTGAATTTTCTAATTTTCTTCACCATTGGCATGACTTATAGAGCCTTCTACTCTTTCTCCAATAGAGTTTGTGCTATCATATTCAAGTGTTTGAGATGAGCTTCCATTCTCATGAGTCACCTGCTTAGTTGACTCTTCATTCATTCTGTGGCTTGTGTTGACTTCAGCTTCATCTTCAGAATCACTATCAATGTTGAGATTTTCAAACTCAAGGGCTTCAACTTCATTTTCATCAAGGCATTCCAGGCCTGGATGTTGAGAATTGGCTAAGTCGAGAATCAGGATCTGTCTAACAATTAGGATATGATCAACTGATGTGATATGGTTATTCATTGAAAGCTTCATTGTCATTTGTTGACGATCATTTGTCATCCGTTGATATATACAAATGATTATCCGTTGAAGTTACAACATTTATCCATTGATCAGGCTATCCATTGAATGACATGGATGATAAGTCAGGACTGCGAGATTAATCAGAAGGTGTTGATTTATATTATCGTAGTTGATTTAGATATGTATGGAAAGTTTTAGAATTATAATGTAATATATCTTATAATTGATAGATGACTGATTGTAGCTGTGTATTATATAAACACATAATAGGTTATCACAATATGGTGTGCAGAACTCGAGTATTCGTATAACCTAGAAGCTCTTAAGAATATTGTTCTTGAGAGAGTTTTGTAACAGTTTATTAAAGATCAATATAAACTGTTATTTGATTCATCCATTTTTACTTTACTTTCATAATATATCGATTTGTTTAGTAATTATATCCAACCCCCATTAAACAATTATTTTACTGGGCAACAAGTGATATCAGAGCAGTCATATTAACTGGTAATTTGTAAAGGTCAAGATTTCTGGAAGTAAGTATGAAGGCATGAAAATTCCCATCCTGAAGAAAGCTGATTACTCTACATGAAGAGTAAATATGTTGATGTTCCTTGAAGCTATTGATGATTCATATGTTGATATCATCAAAACAGGACCTCCATACCCTACGGAAACTGTGGCTATGACTGTAGATGCTCCTGAACACTATGCCATAAAGGAAAAATCAAAGTGGTCAGATGCTGAAAAACCTGCAATGATTAATGATGCTAAAGTCAGGAATATTCTACACAACAGTTTGGACAATGTGACGTCAAATAGATTTATTGCCTGCAAGACTGCACAGGAGATATGGGATGCCTTGGAGGCACAGTGCCAAGGTACAATGGCAATAAAGAAAAACAGAAGAGTTGTTTGTTGTGCAAGACATGACTGTACTATAACAAGACTAAGTCATATTGACAACCCTAAGAATTAATTGTATGATAATCTAAATTTATATTTTGTATTGTATTACTTGAGTCTATAAAAATGTCAAAGATCAGACTGGAGTATTTTTCTGTAAACAGTCTTAATCCTAAGAATAAACTCTGGAAGAAGATCATGCCTCAGAGAAATTGTGAAGAAGCTCGGAGTTGAATAAATCTGTTTTAGGAAAAATGTTCTAAGTCAAGATATCTACAAGTCACAAATCAAGTCATATAGAGAAGTCATTCGAGAACTCCAGAATGACTTATCGAGAAGTCGAATATAGCTTATAGAGAAGTTTCAGAGATATCAACAAGCCAAATGAAAGCATGAAGATTGGAAATAATGAAAAGTCATTTTTACATTAGAGAACTCAGAGATATCGACAAGTCAGATTGAAGATATGAAGATTGGAGATATCGATAAGTTAATTTTCTCATTAGAGATCTCAGAGATATCAACAAGTCAAAATGCCTATAGAGATCTCAGAGATATCGACAAGTCATTTCTACATGCAGAGTTTTGGAGATCTCGACAAGCCAAGTTCACTTATAGAGAACTCAGAGACTTCGACAAGTCAAAGACACTTATTGAGAACTAAGAGATCTCCATAAGCTATTATACTTATCGAGATGTCAGTTCTCTATAGATCAAACCGGAGATCTCGATATGAACCTCAAGTACATAATACAGACAAGTTAAATATTCAAGATTATCAATCAACAAATGATCTAATCATTTAGATTGAAAAGTATACAAAAGCAACTTGAAGAGTGCAAGATCAAATGCCAAGATTAACTGACAAAGAAAAGTCATAGACCTACACGATTTGCAAAGATACACTAAGCCAGAAATGGAAAGCTTTAGAGATAAATTAAAGTAGGGTTTTGTACATCTTATTGCATGATGTGTAAATATGTGTTTACTAATCTATGAAGTAAACACTGGTCCTTTGTTTTTAGGTATATACAAAATAGATCTAGTTTTTCTTGTACTCTCTCGAGGAAGAAGCTGATTTCTTTACTTACAAAGAACCCAAGATTTGTAGCAAAACACTAGCTTGATTCTAATACAAAATTAAGTGAGTTTTGAAGTATTGTGTGCACTATTTTATTTTAGCTAACATAATATTATTGCATTTCTAATCTACTTTGTTAAACAAGTAACAAATATTCAAAAAGCCTTAAAAATATCTAAAATACATTCACCCCCTGTGATGTATTCATTACCTAACAAGTGGTATCAGAGAAAAATCTGAAAGCAAATAGATTAAAGATCTTGGAAGAATGAATACATAAAAGATAAGCAGTATAAAGATACCAGCCTTTCATAAGACTAACTACACACTATGGAAGAAAAAGATGATGATGTTTCTAAGGATGGTCAACCCCTTGTACATCCAGACTCTAAATAATGGACCTTTTATTCCTATGGAAAGGATTGAAGAGTCTACAGATGGAGACATGGTCATCCCAACTTATTATGATCCTAAAGATCCTTCAAAATACACAAACATTGAGAAGGAAAAAGTTTCTCTTGATAGTAGTATGCAATTAATTCTGATAGAGTCACTTGACAATGTCATGTACAATAATATTGTCAATTGTGACACAGCTAAACAGATATGGGAGAAAATAGAAATTCTGTGTGAGGGTACATAGGAAGTTAGATCCAACCAAAGGAGAATAATGGTGTCTCAGTATGAGGGTTTTATGGCTAAACCAATGGAGAGTATAACTTATGTCTTTGAAAGATTTAATAAGCTAATTAATGACTTGCAGCTTCATAATAAATACTATGAAGCTGAGGAGGCTAACTTGAAGTTTTTACTCACCCTTCCTGACCATCTAGAATAAACAATTCCAGCTATGAGAGAATATAGAGACTTGAGTAGAATGACATTGGAGGTTTTGTATGGTATTCTTAAATCCTATGAACTGAAAATGATCAAAAAAAAATCTTTAAGAGCTGGTCAAGGGCACATTATTGATGGATCAAGTGCACTAGTTATTAATGACAGCCATTCATCTGATGATGAACTAGAAATCCAGACTCCAGTTGTTCCAGGTAATTAGCAAAAGAACAAGGAACCATATAAGCAAGTTATTCTTGAACTTGAAGAGGATGAATTATATACCTTGGATGAACTGGATGAGTTAGATCAGTCCATGGCTTACTTAGCAAAGAAATTCTCTAACATTAGAGTAAAGAAGCCAAAGTTCTTAAAAAATAAGGGACATGCATCCAACAAGGACAGCAGCCGGAAAGCAAAGGCACAATACAACTCTGGAAGAAAAAATGGCTACAAAACAGGATCTGTTGACAGGTCAAAGATCAGGTGCTTCATTTATGATGAATTGGGCCATTTTGCTATAGAATACAGGAAGCCTAAGAAGGTGAAAAAGGACAAGGCCTATCTTGAATTGGAGGAAAAGTATGAGGCTCTTCTGAGAAAGAAACAGATTAAAGCTTATATTGCCAAAGGAAAGAGTTGGGATGATTCAGATAATGATGATGAAGAAGTAGGAAACTATGCACTCATGGCCTTGGATCAAGGAGAGTCATCCTCATCAAAAACACAAGTATCAACTCTTACCACTATTGATTTAAATGAAAGTCAATATAAGGAGACTGTTGAAAAGATGAGCATAGAAATGTTCCACATCTATACTAGCATAGTAGCAGCTACTGAGGAGGTCAGTAGGTTATCAAAATCTAATGAGAAGCTTGAGAGCGAGAAATAAAATTTTGAGCTATTCCTTATGGAGCTTGAGACAGTCAAATAAGAGAATGAATATTTAAAGAACAAGCTGAAGTGTGTTAGTGAAATAGAAGCCGTGTTAAGAGAAAAGATAGATAAAAATGAGATGAAACTGAAATCATTCAGAAATGAATCTCATCTAGTTGGTCAGTACCATGAGAAGAACAAGCCATGTGCTAACATAGCTATTAGCTTAGATTATGATGCATTGAACAACAATAAGAAAGTTGAAGGTGACAAGGGAAAAGGAACTGTAAATGAAGATGTCCCAGCTATGTTGAGAAAGGTTGGTTCACAACTGTTCAAAGCATGTGAAGTAAATTTCAGTGAAGAGGAGTTGATCATAAAATAAGAACTTGCTGATGAGGACAATGAAAAGAAATGCAAAGAAATAACTCCACCCTATAAAACTAAGAAGAAGCCAATGGTGGATCAAACCCCCAAGTAGCCAATCAAGGAAGTTAAGACTGAGAATGCAGGAAAGAAGAAGAAAAATAGAAATGTGAAGATTGGGATAAATAAGAGCAATGACTTTGCATTTGTTGTACATGTTCCTAGGAAATAATGTTAGAAATGTGGCTCTACAAATCATCTAACTCACCTTTGTAAAAAGGCTGTTAGTGAGCCAAGATTGGGAGCATGCAATTATAGTGAAGCAAAGACTGATGATCCCTACTCATTCTATGACAAATTTGATTGCATACCTTGTAACATGAAAGTAATGACAAGTTACCACAAGCTGAGAATGGATCTTAAGGAAGTCAATATTGAGTTCTCAGCTAAAAAGGAAACTGCACATCAATCAATGAATTCTACTCTGTCTGAATCATCAAATTCTACTTCTACAAAATTTGTTAACAAAAAGAAAGTACCCAACACTGCTTGGGTTGCTAAACACACTTAATCCTCATTGTGTGCAGGGAAAAGTGAAGAAGGTCATATGGATCATAGACAGTGGATGCTCAAGACATATGATAGGTGATATGGCCCTGCTATTATGAGGAGATGGTTGGCCTATTAGTGACTTTTAGAGACAACTACAAAGGTTTCATAATGGGATATGACAAGATAATGTTTGGAAATATTGTCATTGAAGATGTAGCACTGGTAGCTGGTCTTGAGGTGAATCTTCTGAGTGCCGGCCAATTTATAAATAGAGGATTTAATGTTGTATTTGACAAAGGAGAATGCCTAATTATCAGCAAAAAGACTGGTGAAACTGCTTTGAAAGGAGCAAGTAAATGAAGCTTATTTATTGCAGACCTGGACTCTATAAATGAAGATGGAATTTTTTGTTTCTATACCAAGACTTCTGTAGAATAAAGCAATCTATGAAATAAATAGCTCCCTCACCTTATTTACAAGGCAATCAACACCCTGGTGAAAAAGGAGTTAATGAGAGACATGCGAAATCTAGAGTTTGCTCAAAATAAAGTTCGTGAGGCTTGTCAAAAGGCAAAATGAAGAAGTCAAGTCATAAGAGTCAAACTATAAATTCCATAAGTGCACCTTTGCAACTTATTCACATGGACTTATTTGGACCAGTTTTTCTCTTGTTAATTTCAAGGAAGGAATATGCACTTTTGATAGTGGATGACTACTAAAGGTACACATGGGTAGAATTTATGCATTCTAAGGATGAAACTCCAGACATCATAATTGGACATATTAATAAAATTGAGAAGCAGGCCGAAGATCAAAATTGTGTGAAAAGATTGAGGAGTGATAATGGCACATAATTCAGAAATGCAACTTTAACTGAATTCTGCAAAGACAAAAGCATTGTTAAAGAATTCGCAGCTGCTAGAACACCTCAGCAAAATGGGGTACTTGAGAGAAAGAATAGAACACTAGTAGAGGCTGCTAGAACAATGTTGCAGGATGCCAAATTGCCAACAAGTTTTTGGGAAGAAGCTATCAACACTGCATGCTATAATCAAAACCGATATCTTATTTACAAGAATCTTGAAAAAACACCCTAGTCAATCTTATCTAAAAGAAATCCTATTGTGAAGCATCTTCATGTGTTTGGAAGCAAGTGTTATATTTTGAAAGACAACTCTGAATATGTGGGAAAATTTGACTCTAAGATTTTTGAAGCAATTTTTCTGGGATATTCATTGGAGAAGACTGCCTACAAAGTTGTTAAGTGGCATTTATATCCAATTAGAATGCTTTATAAAGGCTTGGATTGGTGTTTTGTACTCGAGTTATTTGTGTATTTGATGTGTTTTTGTAGTGTTTTGCATTTCAGGCGTTGATAAAGGAAGGATGAGATTTAGCATTATTTTGGTGCTAAATTGGTGTTAGGAAGGTGTCCCGGATAATTGCTCATTGATCGCCATCAAAAACCAAAAAGTAAAATAAAAGTCAAAAATTTTTGTCAGAGGCTTAGTGCGCCCGCGCTGTGTTAGCGCGTGCCCACGCCGGTTGGCAGAAGTACAGCGTGCCCGCGCTGGGATATCGCGCGGCCGCGCCGGGTCATTTTCTAGGAATCCTGATTTGAATAGAAGATCGATTTACTGGACTCTTGGATGATTTGGGATGCTATATAAAGACTACCTAAAGACGTTTTTCATAACAGAGAGTAAGGAGAAGACGATGAGAAGACCTAGGAGTATAAATACAATGAAGGCGGAGAGGACCTAGTTTATTCTTGTGATTCTTTGTTTAAGTTGTAATCTTGGATGCTAATTTTCTTGTTTATTAAACCTATTACTCTTGATTACATGCTTTGATTATTTATTTAGTTTATAAAGACTTAGTTTTTTATACGATGCTTTCATCGGAACCTGCGGTGATGATGAGTTTGGTTATGAACTAACCGTTATCGTGTGGTTCTATCAGATTTACTTACGGATTTCAATAGTTAAATTGTTTCGATACCTTAGTGTGTGGTGATTGTATGATATCCTAGTATTGGTTGTACTTATTCGTATTATGAGCATTGCGAACTTATAAGATAGTGTATTAATCTCTATTGAAGGGAAAGTGAATTTAGAGGTTTAGAACTTGCCATGCTAGCATAGGTTCAAGTATTTGTTATATATGATTCGTAGGTAATTTTAACCATCTTACTTGCCCTATGTAATCATGATAGGTAACTTGCGCATTAAACATTTATGTTGTCAAATTCTATAGACATATAGGGTCTCAACATATTTTGTGTCTATTCAGCTTCTATCTCTTTTGTGGATGTCTGGTAGTAGGGTACTCGTACAATGAAAGTTGGTGTTTACTAGTTTCGTGTTATCTAATTAGTTGTGATCACCATTGCATGCTAAGGTTAAGAACAATGACTTTGAATAAAGTAGTAATGAAGTTAGAATTCCATGTTTGTCTCATATAAGTAATTCAACTCAATTCTCTTAATTATTCGAATGTTAGTTAATATCTTAGTTATAAACAAACCAACTTGTTATTCATCTTAGCATTGAATAATAACCATATCATTATTACATAAATACACATTCTTAAATTAACCTAAACCAGTCTCTGTGGGAACGAACTAGAAATAGTTCTATATTACTTGCGAACGCGTATACTTGCGTGAATATTTGCGCATGTTTTCGTCCTAACAAGTTTTTGGCGCCACTTCTGGAGACTCGGTGTTAATTTTTAGTTTATGTGCTTGTCATCAATGGTCATTAAAGTTCACTGACTTGGATATTCTACTTACTTGGTTACTTATTTTTTTTAGGTACTCTAGAGAGCGTGTATGCTAACGTGTTCTCGATCTCGCAAGAGAACACTGGATGAAGCGGAGGAAGTAGTTGAAGAAGTTTTTGTTGAGGAGAAAGTTGAAGAAGAAGCTCTAGTCATAATGGGAGAACCAGCAGTGAATCTGAAGGCTTTGATGGACTATTCTAAGCTGAAGATCAATGATATTCAGTCTAGCATTATCAGGTAATCCATCGCGGCTAACACCTTTGAAATCAAGTCGAGCACGATTCAGATGATACAAAGTTTAGTTCAGTTTGGGGGTTCTCCTATAGAAGATCCAAACATGCACATCAGATATTTCATCGAGATCTGCGACACTTTCAAGTTCAATGGAGTTACTGAAGATGCTATAAAGCTGATGCTTTTCCCATTCTCTCTGAGGGATAAGGCTAAGTGTTGGTTGCATTTTCTACCATCAGGTTCAATCACCAAATGGGAGGATCTCGCTCAAAAGTTTTTAACTAAATTCTTCCCTATAGCGAAAACTGCTGCAATCAGAAACACACTTACTCGATTTGCGCAGCAATCGGGAGAATCATTGTGTGAGGCTTGGGATCATTACAAGGAGATGCTTAGGAAGTGTCCTCACCATGGGATGCCTGACTAGATTAACTGCTTTTATAATGGTTTGGGTGTAACTTCTAGACCCATGCTTGACGCAGCATCAGGAGGAGCTTTATGGGCTAAAAGTTACGATGAAGCTTATGAATTGATTGAAATGATGGATGCTAATGAATACCAGAACCCAACTCAGAGAATGCCTCAAGGCAAGGTAGCAGGAATTCTGGAAGTGGATACAACTACTGCTATAGCTGCTCAGCTTCAGGATTTGACAATGAAGGTGGATTTTTGGCTAATTATGGAGTTAATCAAATCACTAGTGTTTGTGAACTGTGTGCTGGTGCACATGAGATGGAGCAGTGTGCTATTTCTAGTGAATCAGCTCAGTTCGTGAGCAACTTTCAGAGGTCGCACCAACCAGTTCCAGCCACCTATTATCCCAATAACCGCAATCATCCTACCTTCAGCTGGAGCAATACTCAGAATACGGTGCAACAGCCTTATCAGCCGTATGCAACTAAGCAATACAACCCTCCTGGTTTTCAACAACCGCAATATGCACCAAGATAACAACTCCAACTTCAGCAGCTACCACAATCTAATGAAAAATCTGAATTGGAAGAGTTGAGGCTCATGTGCAAGAGCCAAGCGGTTTCTATTAAGACCTTAGAAAATCAAATCGGACAGATTGCCAATGCCTTGCTGAATCGACAACCTGGTACACTCTCTAGTGACACAGAAGTTCCAGGCAAAAAAAAAGTTAAGGAGCAGGTCAAGGCAATTACATTGAGGTCAGGGAAGGTTGCGAACCCCGAAAAATCTCAAGTTCCAGAATCTGAAGTTGTGGCTGAAGAAGAAGTGCAGAAGGAAGTAAAAGTGGAACCAAGGAAGAAAACTGTGGAACACACTCCTCTTAAGGGTAATACAGGGGAGAAACATGTCTATCCTCCACCTCCTTTTCCTAAGAGGATGCAGAAGTAAAAGATGGATAAGTAGTTTGCTAAGTTTATGGAGGTGTTCAAGAAACTTTATATCAACATACCTTTCGCTGAAGCTCTTGAACAAATGCCTAGTTATGCGAAGTTTATGAAAGGTATTCTCTCTCAGAAGGTGAAGCTTGATGACTTAGAGACTGTTGCTCTTACGTAGGAATGCAGTGATGTGTTGTAACATAAGTTGCCTCCAAAGCTTAAAGATCTTGGAAGCTTCACTATTCCTTGCACTATCGGAAACTTGTCATTCGACAAGTGTTTATGTGATTTGGGAGCTAGCATCAATCTGATGCCTTTGTTTGTCTTCAAGAAGTTGGATTTACCTGATCCAAAGCCTACTTATATATCCTTACAGTTGGCCGATCGTTCTATTATATATCCACGAGGCATTGTGGAAGATGTTTTGGTCAAGGTGGACTAACTCATCTTTCCTGCTGACTTTATAATTCTTGATTTCGAGGAGGATAAAAAGATTCCCATAATCTTGGGAAGACCATTCTTGGTTACTAGCCGAACCTTGATTGATATGCAGAAGGGTGAGCTCACTATGTGAGTACTAGACCAGGATGTGACTTTTAATGTGTTTAATGGCATGAAATTACCTACTGATAATGAGGAGTGCTTAAAATTGGAATTGGTTGATTCTGTGGTTACTTCAGAACTTGATTAAATGCTAAGGTCTGATGCCTTAGAGAAGGCCTTGTTGGGGGATTCAGATAGTGAAGATGACGAAGATGATGAATAGTTGCAGTATTTGAATGCTTCTCCTTGGAAGCGAAGGCTGGATATGCCTTTTGAATCTCTTGGATTGGAGGACCTGAAAAAGTCTCCAAAACGCTTCAAGCCATCTATTGAGGAAGCTCCTACACTCGAGCTTAAACCATTTCCTGAACACTTAAGGTATGCTTTTTTAGGAGATGCATCTACTTTGCCAGTTATTATTACATCTGACCTTTCAGGTAGTGATGAGGAAAAGCTCTTGAGAATTCTAAGAGATTTCAAATCGGAAATTGGAAGGACTATAGCAGATATCAAGGGAATCAGCCCTTCTTATTGTATGCACAAAATTCTGCTAGAGGAAGGAAATAATCCGACTATTGAGCAACAAAGAAGGCTAAATCCGATCATGAATGAGGTCGTGAAGAAGGAAATTCTCAAGTGGCTAGATGCAGGGATCATCTATCCTATTTCTGATAGTTCTTGGGTGAGCCCAGTTCAGTGTGTTCTGAAGAAAAGAGGCATCACAGTGGTTGCTAATGAAAATAATGAGATCATTCCTACTCGAACAATCACGGGGTGGAGAGTTTGCATGGATTACAGGAAGCTAAACAAGGCCACAAGGAAGGAAGATTTCCCTCTTCCCTTTATTGATCAGATGCTTGACAGGTTGGATGGGTATGAATACTACTGTCTTCTGGATGGCTATTCGGGCTATAATCAAATTTGCATTGCTCTAGAAGATCAGGAAACGTCTACCTTCACATGTCCGTTTGGTACGTTTGCCATCAGAAGAGTTTCTTTTGGGTTGTGTGATGCACCTGCCATATTTTAGAGATGCATGATGGCCATTTTCTCTGACATGATTGGTCAGAACGTGGAGGTGTTCATGGACGATTTCTCTGTGTTTAGTGATTCTTTTGACGAGTACTTGAAAAATCTCGGCGCAGTTCTTAAAAGGTGTGTTGAGACCAATCTGGTTCTCAATTGGGAGAAATGTCACTTTATGGTGCAACATGGCATAATTCTTGGGCACAAGGTCTCTAGTAAAGGTCTTGGGGTGGACAAAGCCAATGTGGGGGTCATTGAAAGCCTTCCTCCACCAATTTATATTAAGGGGATCCGCAGCTTTCTTGGTCATGCGGGTTTCTATCGGCATTTCATCAAGGACTTTTCTAAACTCTCTAAACTGTTGTGCAATCTTCTGGAGAAAAATGTCCCTTTCAAGTTTGATGATGAGTGTCTAACTGCTTTTGAGATCTTAAAGAAGAGCTAGATCACGACACCTGTCATAACTGCACCTGATTGGAATGAGCCGTTTGAAATGATGTGTGATGCAAATGACTATGCAGTTGGAACAGTTCTTGGGCAAAGGAAGAATAATATATTTTATATGGTCTACTATGCTAGTAAGACCCTCAATGGTGCTCAACTGAACTATACTACTACTGAGAAGGAGCTATTGGCTATTGTCTACTGTTTTAAGAAGTTCCGTTCTTATTTGCTTGGGATGAAGTGACAGTTTTCA
This sequence comes from Apium graveolens, assembly GCF_009905375.1. Classification (NCBI taxonomy): domain Eukaryota; kingdom Viridiplantae; phylum Streptophyta; class Magnoliopsida; order Apiales; family Apiaceae; genus Apium; species Apium graveolens. The sequence goes on from NC_133651.1 coordinate 268,950,574, forward strand.
CTGATCATGCTGTGATTCGCTATCTCGTCTCGAAGAAGGACTCAAAGCCTAGACTGATTCGATGGGTTCTTTTACTTCAGGAGTTTGAATTGGATATCAGGGATATAAAAGGTACTGAGAATCAAGTTGTTGATCATCTCTCTCGTATAGAAGATCCAAGTATAACTTCACAGGATAAGACATTGATAAATGAGTCTTTTCCCGATGAATAATTATTTGGGGTGCAAGAAGAAGAACCGTGGTTTGTAGACTTTGTGAACTACCTTGTGAGCAACATTATACCTCTAGACTTGTCTTCTACTAAAAGGAAGAAGTTTCTTTATGAGGTGAAGTGGTACATGTGGATGAGCCGTTCTTGTTTCGGCAAGGAGCTGACCAAATCATCAGGAGATGTATTCCGTTCAGCAAAATGGAGGGTATCTTGCGAGATTGTCATTCGACTGTTTATGGAAACTATTATGGTGGAGAAAAGACATCAGCTCGTATCTTTCAAGCATGATTCTTCTGTCCTACATTGTTTAAGGATGCACATCGGTTCGTTTTGAAGTGTGATCACTGCCAGCGTGTTGGTAATATATCCAAGGGGGATGAGATGCCTCTTAATATGCTTCTCGAGGTTGAGATCTTTGATGTGTGGGGAATTGACTTCATGGGGCCATTTGTCTTGTCTTGTAATAATCAGTATATCTTATAAGCAGTTGATTATGTCTCGAAATGGGTGGAAGTCAAGGCTTTTCCAACGAATGATGCGGATGTAGTGCTTAATTTTCTTCATAAGCAGATATTCACAAGATTTGGGACTCTAAGAGTCATAATTAGTGACGAGGGATCGCATTTCTGCAATCGCAAGTTCACTACTATGATGCAAATATATAATGCAAATTATCGCATTGCTACAGCCTACCATCCTCTGATTAATGGTCAAGCTGAAGTATCTAATAGAGAGATCAAGTGAATTCTAGAGAAAGTTGTGTGTCCATCGAGGAAGGATTGGTCTTTGAAGCTGGATGAAGCTGTTTGGGCGTATCGAACAACACTCAAGACTCCACTAGGCATGTCACTATTTCAATTGGTTTATGGTAAGGGATGTCATTTTCCCGTGGAGCTAGAGCACAAGGCGTATTGGGCTTTAAAGAAATTGAACCTTGATATGGATGCAGCTGATAAGAAAAGGATGCTTCAATTGAATAAACTCGACGAGTTTCAACTTCAAGCGTATGAGAACAACAAAATGTATAAGGAGAAAGTTAAGAGGTGGCACGATTGGGGTCTAGTGCTCAAGTCATTTGTGCTGGGGCAGCAAGTTCTTTTGTTCAACTCTCATCTCCGTCTTTTTCCTGGAAAGTTGAAGTCAAGATGGTCAGGGCCGTTTGTTGTCAAAACTATGTTTCCACATGGAGCGGTGGAGATTTTTGAGAATGATCCAGGCCAAGCATTCAAGGTGAATGGACAATGATTGAAGCATTAGTACGGAGATACGGCAAACCGCGAGGTGGTTAGTGCCGTTTTATTGTCCACTTGATCTCAGGATTCTACGTAAAGCTAGCGATGTAAACCAAGCGCTTTTTGGGAGGCAACCCAAGCTTGTTGTACATTAGTAGATAGAAGGAAGAATAAAACAAGAAGAAAATACAAAAAAATAAATCAGAAAAAGAAAAAAAATCAGGGTGTTTTTCCATAAGCATGGCGTGCCCGCGCTGCCTGGTGGGGCGGCCGCGCTGAAAGTATAGAAGCACGGCGCGCCCGCGCTGGGAAGCGGGGCGGCCCCGCTGTATCAATAAAAGCACGGCGCGCCCACGCTGTCTCGCGGGGCGGCCGTGCTGACCCCCTGGAGTAAAAAAAAGCAACAGAACAGAAAATCGAAAAATTAAAAATAAAAACATTACTCCAGCCGAATTTCCCTCCTCCACTTCCCATAATTCCTTTTCCAATTCAATTCTAATCACCCCATTACTCCCATTATTCCCATAATCTTTTCCCACTTTTTTCCAAAACTAATCCCTAATTCCCTATATATAAACACACTTATACACAATCATCTCCATCACTTCACAAATTCTCATAACCCTAAATCTCTCTTACACACATCTCTTTTCTCAACTTATTCAAATCCAATGGCACCCAAGAGACAAAGAACTCAAGTTAGCAGTAGCACCATTGATTCATCGAGTGTTGGGGGTGTGAAGCCTAGGTTTACTACTCCGGAGCCTGAAGTGGAGTATACGAGGCTGCTATCCAAGCCCATAACGAAAGAAAGGGGTTTTCTACCATCGGAAAGGGATGGTAAGCTTTTAGAGATGATTCTGGAGATGGGTTGGGTTTTTTTTATGAGGCACCCACTGATGTGCCCATAAGTATTGTTCGCGAGTTCTATGTGAACGCGAAGGTGGATAAGAATGGGTACTCGGTAGTTCGTGGTTTGACTGTGGACTATACTGTGGAGGATATTCGTCGGATGATTAACCAACCCGAGAGACAGCCGGGGCAAGATGATTGGATGACAAAGACCGGGGAGGAATTTGACTTGGACCTGATTATTGCTACGTTGTGTTTCCCAAGCACTCATTGGAAATTAAAGAAGGGTTCAACGAAGTATGCCACTTTCCCTGCCTCTTGCATGAACATGTTTGCTCGTGAATGGAATTCTTTTATTTATGCGAACATTATGCCTTCTTCACATGTGCACGATGTTATTATGGATCATGCCAAGTTATTGTGGGGGATACTGCAGGGCGATTGTGTGGATCTTGGATCCATTATTTATTGGGGTATTCTGAGGTTTCTGCGAGGGAGCACTACGTGTTCTATTCCATATGCTTCGATATTGACGAAGCTGTGTGTGGCGGTTGGAGTTCATTGGGCCGCACACAAGCAGCTGCAGTTACCTAGTGCCCCTATTGACAACTCCACGATCTTGAGCATGCAAGAGTGGTTTGGTGGGAATGAAGATGAGAAGGGGCTTGGCTACACTTATGATCACTTGCCGGGTGGACAGCCAGCACCTCAGGGATATACTGTTGGTACGACTCAGGCGAGCAGAGTGGCATGGAGACATCAGTTGGGTAAGGCAGGTTCTTCACAGCAACAATAGCAGGAGGAAGCAGAGGATAGTGCTGGTTTGGGTTTAGCGTAGTATAGGCGCTTGATGAGGCCGATGGATGCGATGCATGACATCCATAGTAGGTTTGCACAAGACCTTACCCAGGTGTTGAGTAAAGCTTTCAGAGCCACAGGAGTTGACATCTAGTGGCCAGTCTTTGGTGAGGATGCTGTGTACCCACCTCTTGACATGCCACCCGTGGAGGGTGATGACCATCATGATTCCGAGTAGGTATGCTTGATTCCTTACTATTACCTTCACTGAGGACAGTGAAAATTTTAAGTTTGGGGGGTAGTTAAGGAATATATGTTTGTATGAGTCCATATAGTTTGCATATTTATGTTAGTTTAGTTCATATAGTTTGCATATTTGTCATGTAGTTATTTGTTTTCATTTTTTTCATGTTACTAAGTTGCATATAGTTGCATTTGCATGTTATCATGATCCCTTAAGTTTGCTTTTCCGATTAATTTATGATATTGATGCGAGTGTAGTGATGTCGTATAGAGGAATGTTAAGTCCTAACGAGTTGATTTGCATGCTAGAAACAAGAAAATTTCACTAAGTCTTATAGGTTGCTTGAGTGCTAGATCATGATCATGATTTTTTGTTAGTTGAGGTTTAATCACTTGTTTATGTTTAGAATTTAGGATATTCTCTTAATGATGTAATAACATGGATTTTTAAAAATTGGAGAAAAACATTTGATTTCATTGCTAATTGTGGCTAGGTGTCAAATGGCTAGTAGCCGGCTCATATTTATATGAGTAGTCTAGGGTTGAGCGAGATGGAGTGAAACACACTCGTTCAAAAATTTGTAAAAAAATGGAAAGAAGAAAAAGAGAAAAGGCAAAAAAGAAAAGAAAAAATATGTGTTATGTATAATTGATCATGAGTGGGCTCTTTAATACTCTAGTTATTAAGTTCTTAGGGGACTTTATGCCTAGTGACCTAAGGCTTTTATAGTCTGGGATCCACTAACCTAACGCTCGCTACATGGATATTATTGCGTAAGTCTTTTGTGGACGTCACTCATTGCACGATCAAAATAAGCATATATGTGTTGTTTATGTGTTATGAATAAAAGCATGAATCCTTGTATAACTCCAATAAAATTGAAGTGTTGTCAGTCATTTTGAGTTTAGCATTTATTCTATTCATAACCTTGTGATTGTCTTGATTAGTAGTGAGTCATGGTTATTAATCTAGTTGCGATAGTACATCTGTTAAGAAATTGCACACACACATGTTTCTAGCTTGTAAGTTGATTTGTGGGATTTGATTGAATTATGTACAAATAATTGCATTTGTTGAGATATTGCTCATTGGTTGGTTGAGTTATTTTGAGGGGATCGTTGCATTCATGTAGTTGCATTCATGCATTTTTATTTATTATTTTTGAGTCTGTTTATGCTTGAGGACAAGCATCGGTTCAAGTTTGGGGGTGTGTTAAGTGGCATTTATATCCACTTAGAATGCTTATAAAGGCTTGAATTGGTGTTTTGTACTCGAGTTATTTGTGTATTTGATGTATTTTTGTAGTGTTTTGTATTTCAGGCATAGATGAAGGAAGGATGAGATTTAGCATTGTTTTGGTGCTAAATAGGTGTTCGGAAGGTGTCCCGGATATTTGCTCGTTGATCGCCATAAAAAACCAGCAAGTAAAATAAAAGTCAAAAATTTTTGTCAGTGGCTTAACGTGCCCGCGCTCTGTTAAGGCGCGACCGCTCCGGTTGGCAGAAGTACAGCGCGCCCCCGCTGGTATAGCGCGCGGCCGCGCCGGGTCGTAATCTAGGAATCCTGATTTGAATAGAAGATCAATTTGCTGGACTCTTGGACGATTTGGGCTGCTCTATAAAGACTCCCTAAAGACGTTTTTCATAACGGAGACTAAGGAGAAGATGGCGAGAAGACCTAGGAGCACAAATACAATGAAGGCGGAGAGGATCTAGTTTATTTTTTTGATTCTTTGTTTAAGTTGTAATCTTGGATACTAGTTTTCTTGTTTGTTAAACCTATTACTCTTGATTATGTACTTTGATTATTTATTCAGTTTATAAGGACTTAGTTTATTATACCATGCTTTCATCGGAACCTGCGGTGATGAAGAGTTCGGTTATGAACTAATCGTTATCGTGGGGTTCTATCGGATTTACTTATGGATTTCAATAGTTAAATTGTTTCGATACCTTAGTGTGTGGTGATTGTATGATATCCTAGTATTGGTTGTACTTATTCATCTTATGAGCGTCGCGAACTTATAAGATAGCGTGGTAATCTCTATTGAAGCGAAAGTGAATTTAGAGGTTTATAATTTGCTATGCTATCATAGGTTCATGTATTTGTTATACATGATTCGTAGGTAATTTTAACCATCTTACTTACCCTATGTAATCACGATAGGTAACTTGCGCATTAAACCTTTATTTTGTCAAATTCTATAGATATATAGGGTCTCAACATATTTGGTGTCTATTCAGCTTCTATCTTTTTTATAGATGTCTGGTAGTAGGGTACTCGTACAACGAAAGTTGGCGTTTACTAGTTCCGTGTTATCTGATTAGTTGTCATCATCATTGCATGCTAAGGTTAAGAACAATGACTTTGAATGAAGTAGTAATGAAGTTAGAATCCCATGTTTGTCTCATATAAGTAATACAATTCAATTCTCTTAGTTATTTGCATGTTAGTTAATATATTAGTTATAAACAAACCAACTTGTTATTCATCTTAGCATTGAATTAAACCATATCATAGTTGCATAAGTACACATTCTTAAATTAACCTAAACCAGTCTCTATGGGAATGAACTAGAAATAATTCTATATTACTTGCGAATGTGTATACTTGCGTGAATATTAACGCTTGTTTTTGTCCTAACAAAAGTCTATGTGCTTGAATAAAAGAAAATTATGGAAAGTACATATGTGACTTTTGATGATGACAAGTGTCCAGACTTGAAATGCCTTGATGAAAATGAAGCTGAATCCCTTAAATTTGAAAATCTCAATATTGATTATGCATCTGAAGATGAAGCTGAAGTCAACACAAGCAACATAATGGAAGAAGAGTCAACCGAACAAGTAAATCATGATAATGAAAGCTCATCTTAAACACCTGAATTTGATAGCACAAATTCAGGGGGAGAAAGAGTAGAAACTTCTGCAAGTTATGCCAATGGTGAAGAAAATGCAGAAAACTCAAGTTAACACATCACACAAGGAAGTGGGATAGGATTCTGTTGTGCAAGAAATTCATGTACTATAACAAGACTAAGTCAAATTGACAACCCTAAGAATTAGTTGTATGATAATCTTCATTTGTATTTTATACTGTATTACTTTAGTCTGTAAAAATGTCAAAGATTAGACTAGAGTATTTTTTTCTGTAAACAGTCTCAAGCCTAAGAATATACTCTGGAAGAAGATCAAGAAGAACATGTCTCAGAGAAATTGTGAAGAAGTTTGGAGTTGAATAAATCTGTTTTAGGAAAAATGTTGTAAGTTAGAGATATGTACAAGTCACAGATCAAGTCATTTAAAAAAGTCATTCGAGAACTCCAGAATGACTCATCGAGAAGTCCAAAATAGCTTATAGAGAAGTCTCAGAGATATCGACAAGCCAAATGAAGACATAAAGATTGGAGATATCGACAAGTCAAATTATCATTAGAGATCTCAGAGATATCTATAAGTCAAAATGTATAAAGAGATCTATGAGATATCGACAAGTCACTTGACAAGTAATGTATAATAACATTATCAACTATGACACAGCCAAACAGATTTGGGAGAAGATAGAAATTCTGTGTGAGGGAACAAAGGAAGTTAGGTCAAACCAAAGGAGAATTTTGGTATCTCAGTATGAGGGTTTCATGGCTAAACCTAAAGAAAGTATAATTGATATTTTTGAAAGATTCAGTAAGATGATTAATGACTTGCAGCTTCATGATAAATACTATGAATCTGAGGAGGTTAACTTAAAGTTTTTGCTCACCCTTCCTGACCATTTAGAACAGAAGTTCTCAGCTATAAGAGAAGGGAGAGACTTGAGCGGGATGACATTGGAGGTTTTATATGGTATCTTAAAAACCTATGAACTGGAAATGATTCAAAGAAAGTCTTTAAGAGCTGGTCAAGGGCACATTATTGATGGATCAAGTGCTCTAGTGGTTAATGACAGCCAGTCATCTGATGATGAACAGGAAATCCAGACTCCAGTTATCTCATGCAATGAGCAAAAGAACAAGGAACCACAGAAGCAAGTTATTCTTGAACTTGAAGAGGATGAATTTTATACCTTAGATGAACTGGATGAGTTAGATCAGTCCATGGCTTACTTAGCAAGAAAATTCTCTAACATTAGAGTAAAGAAGCCAAATTTCTTTAAAAATAAGGGACAAACATCCAACAAGGACAACAACTGGAAAGGAAAAACACAGTATAATTATGGAAGCAAAAATGGTTACAAAACAGGATATGTTGACAGGTCAAAGATCAGGTGCTTCAATTGTGATAAATTGGGCCATTTTGCATTAGAATGCAGGAAGCCAAAGAAAGTAAAAAAGGACAAGGCTTATCTTGAATTGGAGGCAAAGTATGAGGCTCTTCTAAGAAAGCAACATGTTAAGGCTTATATTGTAGAAGGAAAGAATTGGGATGATTGTGAAAATGATGAAGATGAGGAAGTAGGAAACTATGCACTCATGGCCTTGGAGCAAGGAGAGTCATCCTCATCAAAAATAAAGGTACCAACTCTTATCACCATTGATTTAAATGAAAGTCAATATGAGGAAACTTTTGAAAACATGAGCATAAAAATGTTCCACATCTATACTTGTATGGTAGTAGCTACTGAGTAGGTCAGTAGGTTGTCAAAAGCTAACGAGAAGCTTGAGAGTGAGAAACACAAGTTTGATCTACTACTTGTGGAGCTTGAGACAATCAAGCAAGAAAATGAATATCTAAAGAACAAGCTGAAGTGTGCTACTAAGATAAAAGCTATGTTGAGGGAGAAGCTAGAGAAGAATGAAGTGAAACTGAAATCATTCATAAATGCATCTCAGTTAGTTGGTCAGTACATGAGAAGAACAAGCCATGTGCTAACATAGCTATTGGCTTGGATTATGATGCATTGAACAACAACAGGAAGGTTGAAGGTGATAAGGGAAAAGCAACTGCAAGTGAAGATGTCCCATCTGTGCTGAGAAAGATTGGTTCACCTATGTTCAAAGCATGTGAAGTAAATTTTAGTGATGAAGAGTTGATCATAAAAAAAGAAATTGCTGATGAGGATAATGAAAAAAATGTACAGAAACAACTTTAACTTCTAAAGCTGAGAAGAAACCCATGGTTGATCAAACTCCCAAGAAGCCAATCAAGGAAGTTAAAACTGAAGATGTAAGAAAGAAGAAGAAAAATAGAAATGGAAAGATTGGGATAAAAAAAGCAACAACTTTGCATTTGTTGCTGATGCTCCTAGAAAATAATGTCAGAAATGTGGCTCCACAAATCATCTAACTCACCTTTGTAAAAAGGCTATTAGTGAACCAAGATTAGGAGCATGCAATTACGGTGAAGCAAAGACTAAAGATCCATATTCCTTCTGTGATAAGTTTAATTGCATTCTTTGCAACATGAAATTAATGACAAGTAGCCATAAGCTGAGAGTAGACCTCAAGAAAATCAATATTGGGTCTGCAGCCAAAAAGGAACATGCAAATCAAGCAATGAACACCATTCTTTCTAAATCAACTCATTCTAATATTGCACATTCTGTTAACAAGAAGAAAGTACCCAACACTGCTTGGGTAGCTAAAAACACTTGATCCTAATTATGTGCAGGGCAAAATGAAGAAAGTCATATGGATCATAGACAGTGGATGCTCAAGACATATGACAGGTGAAATGGCCCTGCTATCACAGTTTAAGGAGATGGATGGCCCATTAGTGACTTTTAGAGACAACAACAATGGTTTCACTATGGGATATGGCAAATTAATTTCTGGAAATGTTGTCATTGAAGATGTAGCATTGGTTGCTGATTTGGAAGTAAACCTCCTAAATGTTAGTCAGTTCACAGATAGAGGATTCAATGTCAAATTTGACAAAGGAGAATGCTTAATCATCAACAAAAAGACTAATGAAGTTGCTCTGAAAGGAGTAATAAAGGGAAGCTTATTTGTTGCAGACTTGAACTCAGTAAATGAGGATGCAATTTGTTGCTTCTACACCAAGGCATCCGAAGAACAAAGCAAGTTGTTGCATAAAAAGTTCTCTCACTTGAATTACAAAGCAATCAACACTCTAGTCAAAAAGGATTTAGTGAAAGACATGTCAAATCTGGAGTTTGCTCAAAATGAAGTCCGTGAAGCTTGTCAAAAAGGGAAAATGATCAGAATTGTGTGAAAAGATTGAGGAGTGACAATGGCACATAATTAAAAAATACAACCTTAACTGAATTCTGCAAAGACACGGGCATTGTTCAAGAATTCTCAGCAACTAGGACACCTCAACAGAATGGTGTTATTGAAAGAAAAAAAATAGAACATTGGTGGAGATTTCTAGAACAATGCTGCAGGATGCTAATTGCCAACAAGTTTTTAGGAAGAAGCTGTGAATACTGCATGCTATACTCAAAACATATATCTCATCAACAAGAATTTTGGCAAATTACCCTACTCAATCTTATCTAAAAGAAAGCCTACTATGAAGCATCTTCATGTGTTTGGAATCAAGTGTTATGTTTTGAAAGATAACTCTAAATATGTAGGAAAATTTGACTCTATAGTTTTTGAAGCAATTTTTCTGGGATATTCATTGGAGAGAACTGCCTACAAAGTCTATGTGCTTGAACAAAAGAAAATTATGGAAAGCATAGATCTAACTTTTGATGATGACAAGTGTCCAGGCTTGGAATGCCTTGATGAAAATGAAGATGAAGCTCTGAAATTTGATAATCTCAAAATTGATAGTGATTCTGAGGATGAAGCTGAAGTCAACATAAATCACAGAATAGATGAAGAGTCAACTGAACAAGTGAATCATGAGAATGGAAGCTCATCTCAAACACCTGAATTTGATAGCAGGAACTTAGGGGGAGAAAGAGAAGAAGGTTTTGCAAGTCATGCCAGTGGTAAAGAAAATGCAAAAAACTCAAGTCAACAAACTTACACCAGGAAGTTGGATAAGAGTCACACAAGAGAAGGAATTATTATTGATCTAACTGTTGGAGTGAGGACTAGAAGTGCAATTACAAATAAATGCCTTCATGCATGTTTTCTTTCACAAGTTGAGCCCAAGAAAACTGAGGAAGCTCAACTTGATCCTGATTGGATATCTGCTATGCAAGAGGAGCTAAATCAGTTTGAAAGAAACAAAGTTTGGGAATTGGTTCATGCATCAAAGAACAGAAGTATAATTGGAACAAAGTGGGTGTACAGGAACAAAATGGATGAAAATGGAATTGTCACCAGAAACAAAGTAAGGTTGGTTGCAAAAGGCTACTCACAGGAGGAAGAAATTGACAATGATGAAACCTTTGCTCCAGTTGTAAGACTTCAAGCAATAAGGGATTTTCTGGAATTTGTTGCACATTCAAATTTTAAGGTATATCAAATGGATATGAAGAATGCATTCCTTAATGGTAAGTTGGAAGAAGAAGTTTATGTGCAACAACCACCTGGTTTTGAAGATCCAGAATTTCCAGAATTATAGAGGAATGATTGGATCTTTGTTGTATTTAACTGCTAGTAGCCCATACATCATGTTTGCAACATGTATGTGTGCAAGATTTCAAGCCAATCCAAATGAATCACATTTGATGGTCATGAAGAGAATTTTCAGATACTTAAAAGGGAATCCAAATTTAGGATTATGGTATCCTAAGGGAACAAGTTTTGAAGCTGTTGGATACACAAATGCAGATTTTGCTGGATGCTGGGTTGAAAGAAAGAGTACTGGTGGAAGCTGTCAGTTTCTTGGACAAAGACTTGTATCCTGGTATAGCAAGAAACAACAATCTGTATCAACTTCCAGAGTTGAGGCTGAATACATAGCTGCTGGAAGTTGCTGTGCTTAAGTGCTTTGGATTAGAAATCAGTTAATAGATTATGGCCTACTATTACACAATATTCCAATTATGTGTGACAATACTAGTACTATATCTATTGTGGCTAATCCAGTTAATCATTCTAGAATAAACACATTGATGTAATGTACCATTTTATTAGAGAACATGTTGCAAATGGTACCATTATGCTTATTTTTTCCAATAGAAAAACAATTGGATGACATTTTTACTAAACCTTTGGATGAAGCAACTTTCACTAGACTTGTAGGTGAAATTGGAATGCTAAATTCTTCATACTAAAGGAAAGAACCTAGCTAATCTTTTGCAGCAGATTAATTTCTAGTAAATCAAAATTAATTTAATTTAATTGGAAATTAACTGGAATATGAGTTTTAAATATTTCAAAAATCTCTGTATATTTATTTTTCAAAATTCAAAATTTAGCTTGGAATTTTTCAATTCTAAGAAAACTGTTTAAGTGTTGATTTACATTTTCAATATGTGTGATTAGCACTAGACATAGTCAGAAAGAACAAAAGTATTTAGAGAACTGATTTCTCGATAAGTCTAATTGACTTCTCGACAAGCCATTTTAAGACTTCTCGAGTGAGTTCTCGATAAGTCATTTTTCTGACTTCTCGAAGGACTTCTCGACAAGCTTTATTATGACTTATCGATAAGTCATTATAGAATTATCTATAAGTGTTAACTTATAGACAAGTGTAAATTTTAGACTTATCAATAACTCAGAAATGAGATAATTTAATTTAATAAAATATTATGGTAAAATACTTTTGACAAAATTATTATGATTTTATTTTGATTTATTCAAATAAAAATTGGAAACAATTCAGTCCATTCAGGACACACTGGGTATTTATTTGACATCTCGACAAGTCATTTTCTAGTTCTCGATAAGAGTCAGGAAAATGACATATCGATATATATCTATTCTCTCAATATGATTTCTCGATAAGCAAATTTCAAACGTCCATTTTTAATTCTCGAAAAGTCATTTACCTTTTACTATAAATACCCAGACATCTCGACATACACCTCTTTACGCTTTCGAGATCTCTAAGTGACCGAATTTTTCCAATTCTCAACCGCTCTCTCTCGCTTCAAACTCTTCCTCTCTACTTTTTCTTACCCACTCAAACTTAGACTATTTCAATGGTATCAAACACAGTTACACCTTTCATCCCAAAGGAGGGCGCCAATTACCTCGCTTTTACTGATGCAAATCAGGCTCCTAATTCTTTCAAGAGTTTTGTGAAGTTTCTTTCTGAAACTTACTTTGCAGGTGCTTTGACAGCAAATCCAGTTTTGTACTTGGATGTTCTGGGGGATTTTTGGAACACGGCTGTGGTAAGGACCATGGTGCATAAAAAACGGGATGTATCTATTATAGTCAATTGCTCCATTAGAGGCCAGCAAGTGGAATTTTCTGAAGATGATGTCAATGTAGCTTTGGGCATCTCAACTGAAAACTTAGTGGAGGTTCCAACACCGGATGAGCTAGCTGAGTTCATGGACTTCATCAATTATAGTGAAAGAATCAACCTGGCTAGCCTGAACAAGAAGTTTCTCATGAGAGAATGGTCTTTCTTGTTTGACTCTATTGTGAGGGCCTTCATATGCAGAAAGATAAGGTATGATAACAGCTCTAGTGTTATCCAGAAGCTGGTGTTCTCAATGGCCCACAACATATACCTCAATATAGGTCATCTTATCATGGATGAGCTAAGAACCAGGCTCATAATACCTTTGACAACAAGAGGTAATAAAATTTTTCTTCCTAGATTTATAATGTCTGCTTTAAATCATAAAGTCCATGACATTCATATGCTTAATGGTATAGATAGGAATAAAATAGGCAACTGTAAGCAAGTGTCCAAAGTGCTATTTGGTTCACTTACTACTAAAAATAAGGTACCTATAAGTCTGAGAATCACTCCATTTATATTGGAGAGATTCAGGACTTACCCTTACCCTTACCCTATGCCTGACACGAGGTCTAATATTAAATCTAGTACAGTAATGGATCCTGTACCCGTGGAAGTACAAATATAGGACAACCAACAGGGCCCTTCCCAAGCTGAGACCCTTCCTTCTCTACCACTAGAAGCTAGGAACCTAACCACTTTATCCTCTCAAAAGGCTGGAGTGAGTAAAAAGAAGAGAAAGTAGGCACCCTTAGCTATTATAAATGAGAGTGGTGAGGGCCAAACTAAACAAGAGTCACCCTTGGTCAAGAAAACAAAGAAGGTGAAATAAGCTGAGTTGACCATTCAAGCCACCTCTGCATCCTCACAAAAGGATGTAGTTGTAAAACAGGGACTTAAACAGACTCTAGATGCATCCTCTCAACAGGGCATCTCTATTGAACAAATTATCCACCCTAATGCATCCTGTACATAGTCTACACCATCACTTGAACAAATTCAAGTTTATAAAAGGAGAAATAAGGAAGGCACACACAAAGAGAGCACATCTCTTGAAGCTCCCTCATTCACTCAAGGGGAGATGCCAAAACTCAACTCTGAAATTCAAAATCTGATTTCTCAAATTTCTTCTTCACATAATGAAGCATTTGAATCTAATTCTCAAGTGTTACCAATTTCAAGTGACATAGTTCATGAAATTATGCTCACCACCCAGGAACCAAATTTAGTTGGTGAGAATCTACATGCTGGGGTAGACCTTGATGACACCAACAAAAATACAAGGGTTTCATAAGTTTTTACTGAAGACCCTGTGGTGGTTACAAATGCACCTTCATGTGAAAATCAACCTTCACAGGTTGTAAGGTTTAATGTGATGGCCTCTACCCCGGGGTCAGGAGTTGACATCATCAACAACAATAACAAACATAATATAATCAATTCAATGATAGAATATAATTACGACCCCTTTAACAAGATCTTTTCTAGGTTTAAGTATGATTTAGGCTACACAACTATCATAACCCAATTTACTTTATACAATCCTGACCACTAACTTAATACAACAACTCAACAGACCACATATGGTCTGGACACAACTACCTAAGAGGAGCCTGGCACAGGAGAAACTGGAACTCTGCCCTGACTACCACGGAAGAATCTCCTAAGCATATACAATACATATACAAAACGTTCTGCAAGGGTGAGCAATCAATTGCTCAGCATTACCACTATAAGAATAACAAGTAAATCAATTTAAAATAAAATAGTGATAGGAACAGAAATTATAACTCGTTCACAAAAGGAGGGTAAACATTCATAAACTGGATATGCTAAACTAGCATGCTCTGCAAAACAACAATATCAGTCGTGTGTTGTGTATAAATACTAGAGTTAAATCTTAGCATGCTATTTTATTTTCAAATCATATGTCTCAATCAAGTTAATTTGTTAAACAAATTTCAAAACTGAATCAATCAAATCTGTTGGACCTTCAACGAGTGAAGATAGCTGATCAGTCTATCCTCACCGGACAGCGACTTACGGCCATCCAGAATAAAGAATGTGTTCTGGAACTTGGGAAAAGACTAGCTAGGTCTTTCCCCCACGCTGGACTAATCGGTAAAACAGAGCGCCCAACCGAATTAGCCACTTATGCCTACTCAATTCCAATAGATCAACTGAATTCCCTTTTTACCTCTTTCCAAAATTCCAAAACATAGGTGGATTAAAACATTCCACGACATAGGTGGATCAAAACATTCTCTTTATCCAGTTTCTAAAATCATTATCACCTATCTCTTTTTAAAACCATTCTGTCACAGCACACTATTCAAAACTTCTTTTCATTTTAATCATGTTTAGAGATAGATGCTTTCAGAAGTTACTTTTCCCCAAAACATAATTTTAAACAACATTTCCAAATACAGGGGATACGTAACTTAAAACGTTCAGTTCTATTACGAGAATAAAACAATAGCTATTTACATATACTAAACCATAAGAGTATGGTCAGGGGTACTTGCCTTGTAGAGCTTTACAACTGATACCGCATAACCTTGGACTGACTTGGACGCTCGACTTTATCGCCTTACTATTAAAATATCCTAGATTCGACTTTAACACTCAAGTCCTTTACTTAGAACCTCATTGAGCTCGTCGACTGATCACTAGGTTAACTTTAGTTCGACGTCAACTTTCAGGTCTTCCGACTAAAACCTACAGGAGTCGAAATACTCTATGTTAGACGTCTAGGTATGCTTGACATATCCTCAATAACAAACCTACCCATTCGATATCCAATCTCGACTTGTACATATGTATACTATTATAATATACACAGCAATCAGGGTTCACGTACTCAAGACTCGACTCGATATTCATTTTTGGAAAACACATATACTTGACGCTTTAGAAGACAAATTGATAGCTATAATTTACAAAAATATTTTGTTTATAATTATATATAACTATATACATTTGACTGCTATATTCGATATTTTACAGGATACGTATGCGAAAATCGGGCAGCGCCTCCTTTGTTTATCGGACTACCCGTCGAACAATTCGACGCCAAATCACAATAACAACCACAATATAGTCCAATTCACAATCCAATTCACCAATCCCAACCAGCAATCAATCCAACTTCACAATCCAAATAACCCTGAAACGTATTATTTAACTACTACCTTTTTATTTCAAAAATTACAAAATAAATTTATAAATTGTTATTTGGCTCAAGAATCGTCATTGCCAATAATCCGTCGGCTCAACGAATTCATTGCCGACGGCGGCATAATTTCGACGGTACCCTTTCGGGTTTCCTATCGAAATTTCACCCTAATTTTTAAATCCAGATATTTAAATTATTGGCACAATTCGTTAAATCACAGAAAATCATTTGAATCGTTTACGAATTTAACAACAAATAATTCGAACCCTTTTAGAGTATTCGGATAAACCGAGTACTAAATCAAAACAGCACAACAAAGGTATGGGAATAACAGAACTGCCGCATCACAGGTGCACATACACGCGCCGCGTGTACACACCCTGAAACCACCACCATCTCGCAGGAATCTCGAGAAAGGCGGAAGCAAACCATAGACAAATCATTTCCCAAACATATACATACATACACGTGTAAGTATATACATGAATACAAGCAAAACAGAAGCCACGACTGGAACAGCCGCGACCAACCGGAGTCCCGGTGGCGACGACGTCAACTTACCGGAGGAACCAGGCGGCGATCAGAGCAAAGAAAGTAGAGAGAGAAGCGGGGAGGGGAGAGAACAGAGGGAAAGAGTGACTACAAAAGGAAAGTGAGCCGAGAGATGTAGAGAGATTGAGATGTTAGGGGTAAGGGATATGAACATACAGGGGATAAGATCAATTGTACACATATGTTGGCTGCTGTGTTTATTTTGTTGTTTTATTATTATTTTTTTCTTAGCCAATCTGCAGACAACACATGGCTCAAACTATACTACCTGACTGCGACGTGTCTCGTAATTGGGACATGTGTAACAAAAATGTACTGCAGTCCTCTTTTTGCTTCGTTATTTCGCAATTTATAGAACCGAGTTGCACATATATCAAATTCAGAAAATCAAAAAAATAGTCTTAAAAGGGTACAAATATCCCGAAGTTTATAAAAACATAAATTTTGTAATTTTAAAATAATTTCTGAAATGCAATTTATACCTGCTTTTACCAATTAAACGAATCAACGCGCGGGTGAAATTAAACCCAAAAATTTCCAAAATAATTTTAAAATTCTCAGAATATTCCAAACTTCAATAAATATGAGTTTCATATTTTTGAAGAATTCTGGAATTAAATACGAATTTTACAAATAAATGCAATCAGAAAATCATATAGGGCTAAATAATTGATGAAATATTGATTTCTAAATTTTAGAAAATCCCAAAAATAATTATTATAATTATAAAACCATAAAAACAATTTTAGAGACATTCCAAATACTTATGCAAACAAATTTGCATTAAATCCATTTTTAAAATTGAAAATAATTCAGTACACTCAATAATTAACTACGCGAACAACCCGATACACCATAAATTACACATAGATAATAATAAAACAACACATAACTGATAGAAGCTATACAAATATTTTATTTAATAATTCCATAATTACGTATTTTAATAAGAATATACAAGTCGTTATATTCTTCCCCCTTAAAAAGATTATGTCCTCAGAATCTGATCTAACTAAACAAGTGAGGATATTTGTCAAGCATATCTGACTCTAACTCCCAAGTAGACTCTTCTACTAGAGGATTTATCTAAAACATAATCATTATAGGAATAGACTTATTCCTGAGGTCTCGCTTTTACGATCTAAGATCTAGATTGGTTCATACATAATGTCTTGACTCCAATCGAAAATATATTCCTTTGTCATAAAGACATTAAAACGTGCTACAAGTATGTTGTAGCTATGGCAGCAGCGCTAAATCGTAGGCGATCTTACCTGATTTTTTCAGTATCCTAAACAGTCCACTATATCAAGGACTCAGCTACCGTTTGGTTCGAACCTAATCAACCCTTTTCAAGGTAACACCTTTAATAATACCATCGATCCTATTTCTATTCTTCAGACTCTTTCGATACAAGTTTGCGTTCTTTGTCTGAATCAACACCACTGCGTCTTCAGTTTGCGGCACTAACTTAAGACTTAATAACTTCTTTTCTCTTACCTTATTTCTGTAAAGCGGGGTTATATCCTTACATCCAAACAAAGCTTCGTCGAGTATCATTCCCACACTAGCATAATAACTTCCCTTATCTGAATCGTCCTCTCACCTTTTCCATTTGTCTTGGGATGGTAAGTAGTACTCATATTTCATTCAATCCCCCAAGCATCCCGGGAACTTCGTCCAAAACCTCAAGTTAAACCTCGGGTCTCAATCAGTCACAATTAAAACAGCGACTCCATGCTTCGCCACAATTTCATTCAAATACAGCTTCGCTAGCTTATCCAAGGGTATTCATTAATTAGAAGGAAACAGGTGGACTTCGTCAACTTATCAACAATTACCCAAAAGTTCTCTGTCATGTTTTGATACGCCCGAGTGCTTCCAGGTGAATAGAATTCTGGAATTGTGGTTTTCTCTTTATATTTTACTCTTCAGCTTAGTCACATTGAATTTCGTGCTCTAGCGGAAAAATCCAAACATACCTCTACTATCCTTTTGGGTGCAACTTTCCTTTCGGTTCAAACTATCCAATTCTTGATTCATAATTTCTTCTTAACACTTCTTGATTCCTCCCATTCATTCTGACTGAGAAGTAATCTCATACAATTAATCCCTATTAACTCAAGGTACTTGAACTTCAATTTCTAACTTCTTTCATTCTTCTGCTAATTCTTCAATAATCTTAATAATATTCAATTTTCTTTTCTACTCAAGGCATCTGATATTATAATGGCTTGTCCTGGATATAATTAATAGAACAATCGTAATCCTTCATCAATTTCAATTTAGAATTCATACTTTGAAATTTAGCATACCATTGCTGTTTTTCAACCTTTTTGTAGGGAAATCTTCAGGTGTTCAGTTTGATCTTCCCTAGTCCTAAAGGGACGAGGATGTTATCAATAAATACAATTAAAACTTACCTGAGCACTCCTTATACACTACGTCCATATAATCCTATAGACGATTGGTGCATTTGTCAATCCAAATAACATCACCGAAAACTCATAATGTCTATATTTTATTCTGAACAAGGTCTTTAGTACAACTGCAAGATTAATCTTTAACTAACGGTAACCTGCTCTGGGTCAACCTTCAAGAACCAACACGCTCCTTTAATTGAATCCTATAAATAATCAATTCTATGCAGGGGTTATCTATTCCCATTCGTCAATTTTTCAAACTTCTGATAATCAGTACGTAACTGCATACATTCATCCTTTTTCTTCTTTTTTATAAACTATATTAGTGCACAACATGGAATACACCTTGTCTCATTATTCCACCATCCCACAATCTTAGAGTTTTCCTTAACTAACTACTTGATTCCTACCGGCCATACGATACGAAGCTTCCGACACTGACTCGACTCTGTACAATATCCAATGAAAAATTCTATCTCATGCTCCGAGGTAATCCTGGTAAGTCATCTGGTAAAACCTTTAGGACTTCACTCGCTATCTGCATCTCTTCCAACTTAGGTGCTTCCTTTTTAATATCCCTTACATGCGCTAGTTATGCCTTATATTCTTGCTTAGGCCCTTGGATACACATCCTAATATTAGCTTCCTTAGATATTACTATTTGCTTCTTCTGGTAATTAATCATTGCCCTGGTTCCTTGTCAGGGTCTTGCGCAGTTGACCTTTTACTCATATTATAAGTCTTAGCCTTGGGTGTACTGGACGTCAAACCTTTTGATGCACTACCTCCCATGCTATCTCGAGAAACACTTCTATAGTTCTTGGCAATATGCCCCACCTTGCCACCATCATAACATGTGACTCCTGGATTTTCCACTTTACACCCCGACGCATAATGTCCTTTCCGTCCACACTTGAAACATTCAGTATTTGCTTTACACACTCCACCGTGCCGCTTACCACATTGCTTACACTCCGTTATAGGCAACTTAACCGATTTGGCTTGATTAGAGCTGACTGAGGTGTTACTAATCCTGTTTAAAGAAAAACTTTGCCCTCTAAATTCTTTATTCTTATCCCTTATAACCTTTTCCTGAGACTTCTGGCTAAATCCTTCTTGATCTGATGCTCCTTCCACATCATCTATCTTTCGCTTCTTATCTTCTTTTTCTCTAGCAGCTAACTTCTGATCAAATTCAATTACTAAGGCGGCCTGAACTACGGAAGGATACGTCTTGAGTTGCAATGCCACAACTCCGCTGCGAATCTCAGGCTTCAATCCTTGTTGAAACCTTCCTGCCCTCTGAGCTTCAGAGTGTACATAGTCTGGTACAACCTAACCAACTTTGTGAACTCAGCCTCATACTCAGCGACACTTCTATCGCCTTATTACAACTCTAGGAACTCAATATCCATTTGACTCCGCACACAGTCAGGGAAATACTTTTGAAAAACAACTCGGTAAATCTAGTCCATGTAACAAGGCCTTCTCCTTCTAACGCTCTGGTTGACGCCCACCAATAATTCACTTCATTTTTCAAGAAATAACTTGCATAATCAGTCTTAAAATGATCGCTTACTTGGACAAGGTTGAAAACTTTCTCCATCTCTTTTAACAATGCTCCAACAGTCACTGGATTAGGTTCACCTTTAAACTCAGGGGGTTCAACACTCTGGAAAGATTTGAAATTAACAATGTGGTTCACTTCTTGCTGTTGCTGCTGCAACAGTAGTTGCTGCTACTGAACCTGTTGGATTAACTGTTGTTGTTGTTGAATTTCCTTTATAACTGGGCCCTCCGCAAAATCACTACTATTTTCTTTAGACTGGGTAGCTTTCTTGGGTGGCATCTTCCTGTATCGGGAAAATGCTGCCCAATCAAAATACCCATGTCCTTAATATCAGGGTCCATTTATAATAGAGATCTAGATTAACAACACTAGTATTATTAGCAACGATGACAGTAGCAGAATCAACAACAGTATAGGAAAACTGAATTATAAAGAAACTAATCACCGTAACATGGCTCCTCCATACCACATCAACTGACTAGCTTCCTGTCACTACTCAATTACCTTATCAACACTAATCCGATATACTATGATACTTTGCTGGCTATATCAGCCACCAATTACATAGAACAAACTGGTAAATCAAGTCAACCTAAGAAACGCTGGCTCTACTAAGCACCATAGTCCAAATTTTAACCAACCATCCCTCTAAGGATGATTTCTTATCACTTACAAGTGATCCACCTGATAAGTGGCATTTTATACCACTTAGAACGTCTTATAATGGCTTGAATTGATATCTTGAAATCAGGTATTTTGTGTATTTGATGCATTTTTCTAGTGTTTTTACATTTCAGGGTATAACTTGCGTATGTAAGAAGAATTCATCAGAAATAAGTCTATGGAAGTGCTTGGCATTGGTTGTGGAAAGTTGGGGGCAGAACGCAACAAAATCAGGAGCAGAATTCAGAATTTTCCAGAAGGTGCTTGGGCGCTCGCTCAGGATGCTGGGGCGGCCGCTCAGGAGCTTGGGCGCCCGCTCAGGAATCTGGGGCGGCCGCCTAGAGGCGAGAAAATTAATTATGATTTTTATAAATCCTTATTCTGTTGGACTTCTGAGATGACTGGTTCTTGTGGGCTTCTATATAAGTAGTTCTCAGAGACGTTTCACAAAGGGGTGGTATCAAGCAAGGAGCAAGTAGAGAAGGAAGAAGACCGTTTTAGCACATCACAACGAAGAAGAGGAAACATACGTTTTCTTGTGATTCTTTTATTCGTTGTATCAGTGGATACTAGTTTTATTTACTTTGAACCTTATTACTCTTATGACATACTCTGGTTTTAATAAGTATTTTTATTAGTTTATATTGTGTGTTATTATCATGTTTTCATATGAACTTATGGCGACAATACGTTTTATCATGGGCTAACCGTGATCATGGGGTCATCACGGATTTACTATGGATTTCTTTAGTTAGTTGTTTAATACCTTAGTGTGTGATGATTGTATGATATCTAGCATAGGTTACGCTTATTCGTCTTATGTGCGTCGCGAACATATTAGATAATCTGTTAATCTCCTGTGAAGCGACGGTGGATCTCGAGGTTTAGAACTTGCCATGCTAGCATATGTTCATGTATGTGTATGCATGATTAGTGGATAACTCTAACCGTTTTACTTGCCCTGTGTAATTATAAAGAATAACTTATGCTTAAATCGTTATATTGTCAAAGTCTGTAGACATATAGGGTCTCAATATAATTGATGCCTATTCAACTTCTATCTTAATTGTGGATGTTTGGTAGAATGGTATTAGTACAACGAAAGTTGGCTTTTATCAGTTTCGTGTTGTTCGATTAATATCATCACCGTTACATGCTAAGGGTAATAACGATAACTATTGACGGAAGTAGTAATGAAGTTATGATCTCATGTGTGTTTAATATTGTTAATTCAAGTGTCAATTAAGTGTTTAATTCTCGTAGTTAATTGTAGTTAATAATTAGTTAATCAAATCTAAGTATTATTGTCTTGACATTGAGAAGTAATCATACATTGGTGAGTAAGTGTTAATTGAACATAATTAGTCTGAGTCTCTGTGGGAACGAACTAGAATTTATTCTATATTACTTGAGAACGCGTATACTTGCGTGAATTATTAGCACGTGTTTTGTGCCTAACAAGTTTTTGGCGCCGTTGACGGGGACTCGGCGTATTTGTTTAGTTTATGTACTTGCCATCAGTGGTCATTAGGACTCATTGATTAAGACGTGTAACTTATTGTTTCCGGTTGTGTTTCAGGTACTCTAGCAAGCGTTTATGCAAACACGTTCTCGCACTCACAAAAGAACTCTAGATACGGCTGAGGAGACAGACTCAGTTCTTGATATTCCGGAGAAGATAGATTTTGCGGATTCAGATAAAGAGAGTGAGCAGAAAGAACCAGTAATCATGGGTGATCGTATAGTTCCAATAGCAGATCCAGCTCTTATGGACTTTTCTCGGCCTAAAATTGATGACATTCGGTCAAGCATCCTTCATCCGGCTATTCAGGCTAACACTTTTAAAATCAAGCTGGGCACTATTCAGATGGTGCAGAATTCTGTTTCTTTCGGAGGTGCTGCGACTGAAGACCCCAACATGTATATCAAGAATTTTGTTGAGATCTGTAGTACTTTCAAATATAATGGTGTGACTGATGAGGCTATCAAGCTGAGGCTTTTCCCATTCTCTCTGAGGGATAAAGCTAAGGACTGGTTACATTCTGAGCCAGCTGGGTCCATCACTACTTGGCAAGATCTTGCGCAAAAGTTTCTGGTGAAGTTCTATCCAATGGCGAAGACTGCAGCTATGGGGAGTGCTTTTACTCATTTTGCGCAGCAACCAACAGAATCTATGTGCGAAGCTTGGGAGCGCTACATGGAGATGTTGAGAAAGTATCCACATCATGGTATACCTGACTGGATGGTGATCACTGGTTTCTATAATGGTTTGGGGGCCCAATCTCGGCCCATGCTTGATGCAGCAGCTGGAGGCGCGTTGTGGGCCAAAAGCTATAATGAGGCTTATAATCTTATTGAAACTATGGCTGCAAATAAGCATCAAAACCCAACTCAAAGGATGATGTTCGGGAAAGTAGCAGGTATTCTGGAAGTCGATGCAGCTACAGCTATTGCAGCGCAGCTCCAAGCGCTGTCTTTGAAGGTCGATTCTTTATCCAACTATGGAGTCAATCAGATAGCTATGATCTGTGAGCTTTGTGCAGGTTCTCATGCTACGGATCAGTATTCTCTTGTTAATGAATCTGTTCAGTATGTGAACAATTATCAGCGACCGCAGCAGCCTGTGCCAGCTACTTATCATCCTAACAATAGAAATCATCCCAATTTCAGCTGGAGCAATAATCAGAATGCTATTCAGCAACCATATCAGCAAGGCGTAAGTAAATAGTTTAATCCACCTGGACTCTAGCAACCACAGCATTACGCTCAAAGGCAATCATAACCTCAACAAGAAGGTGAATCTCTACCTTCTAGTGCTGATTTCGAGGAGCTCAAGCTGTTGTGCAAAAGTTAGGCTGTTTCTATCAAGACCTTGGAAAATCAAATCGGTCAATTAGCCAATGTTGTGCCTAATCGTCAACCTGGCACACTTTCTGCCAGGCAGGAAGGAAGCTAAGGAACAAGTAAAGGCTGTTACCTTAAGGTCTGGAAAAGTTGCTGATGCTGAAAAAGCAAAAGATCGAGAAGCTGAAGTTGTGGATGAAGAAGAGAAGCAAAAGGAGAAAGTGGCGGAACCAAGGAAGACTACTGTTGAACACACTCTTCCTGAGGGTAATACAGGGGAGAAACAACTCTATCCTCCACCACCTTTCTCTAAGAGATTGCAACAACAAAAGCTGGATAAGTAGTTCGGTAAGTTTCTGGAGGTATTCAAGAAACTTCACATCAACATACCTTTCGCTGAGGCTCTGGAGCAAATGCCTAGTTATGCAAAATTCATGAAGAGTATTCTTTCAAGGAAGGTGAAACTGGATGACCTTGAGACCGTTGCTCTAACGGAAGAGTGCAATGTTGCAACAAAAATTACCTCCAAAGCTTAAAGATCCAGGTAGCTTCACCATTCCTTACACCATTGGCAAGTTGTCTTTCGACAAGTGCCTGTGCGATTTGGGAGCAAGCATCAATCTGATGCCATTGTCTATCTTCAAAAAGTTGAATTTGCCCGATCCAAAGCCCACCTACATATCTCTACAATTGGCTTATCGTTCTATTACATACCCACGAGGCATCGTGAAAGACGTGTTAGTAAAGGTGGATAAGCTCTTCTTCCCTGCAGACTTTGTCATTTTGGATTTCAAGGAAGATAAGAAGTTTCCCATAATCTTGGGAAGACCTTTATTGGCTAAAAAGCCGTACCTTGATAGATGTGCAGAAAGGTGAACTTACTATGAGGGTGCAGGATCAGGATGTGATATTCAATGTATTCAAGGCAATGAAATTCCCTACAGAAGATGAGGAGTGCTTAAAGGTGGATTTGATTGATTCTGCAGTAACTTTAGAACTTGAGCATATGCTAATGCCTGATGCCTTAGAGAAAGCCTTAGTGGGGGAATTTGACAGTGACGATGAGGATGGCAATGAGCAACTACAATATCTAAATGCTTCTCCTCGGAGGCGAAAGCTAGACATGCCATTTGAATTTCTTGGTACTACTGGTCTCAAGAATGCTTAAGGAAAGCTCAAACCATCTATTGAAGAAGCACCTACTTTGGAGCTTAAACTATTGTCTGAATACTTGAGGTATGCTTTTTTAGGTGATGCATCTAATTTACCTGTTATTATTGCATCTGACCTTTCAGGTAGTGAGGAGGACAAGCTCTTGAGGATTTTGAGAATTCAAATCGACCATCGGATGGACTATAGCAGATATAAAAGGGATCTGCCCTTTGTACTGTATGCATAAAATTCTGCTAGAGGAAGGTAGTAAGCCGACTGTTGAGCAACAACGGAGACTTAATCCTATCATGAAAGAAGTGGTGCAGAAAGAAATTCTGAAGTGGCTAGATGTAGGAATCATATATCCTATTTCTGACAGTTCTTGGGTGAGCCCCGTGCAATGTGTACCTAAGAAAGGAGGTATAACTGTGGTAGAAAATGAGAAGAACGAGCTCATCCCCACTCGAACAGTCACATGATGGAGGGTATGCATGGATTACAGAAAGTTGAACAAAGTCATGAGAAAGGATCACTTCCCTCTTCCATTTATTGATCAGATGCTTGACAGGTTGGCTGGTCATGAGTATTATTGTCTTCCGGATGGCTATTCGGGGTATAATCAGATTTGCGTTGCACCAGAAGATCAAGAAAAGATTACCTTCACTTGTCCATTTGGCACGTTTGCTTTTCGCAGAGTTTCGTTTGGCTTATGTGGTGCACCTGCCACTTTTCAGAGATGTATGATGGCTATATTCTCTGATATGATTGGAAAAAATGTCGAAGTGTTCATGGACGACTTCTTCGTCTTTGGACATTCGTATGATGAATGTTTGAATAATCTTCGTTTGGTGCTCAAAAGGTGTGTGGAAACTAATTTGGTGCTCAATTGGGAAAAATGTCACTTTATGGTGCGTGAAGGCATTATTCTTGGGCATAAAGTCTCTAGCAAGGGTCTTGAGGTGGACAAAGCCAAGGTGGGAGTCATTGAAAATCTTCCACCACCTATTTCTGTGAAAGGAATCCGTAGTTTTCTTGGTCATGCGGGTTTTTATCGGCGTTTCATCAAGGACTTCTCGAAGATATCTAAGCAGTTGTGCAACTTGCTCGAGAAAGATGTGCCTTTCAAATTTGATGATGAATGCTTGGCGGCATTCTAGACTCTCAAAAAGAGTTTGATAACTGCACCAGTTTTTACGGCACCTGATTGGACAGAACCTTTTGAGATGATGTGTGATGCGAGTGATTATGCAGTGAGAGCAGTTCTTGGGCAGCGCAAGAATAATCTTTTTCATGTGGTCTACTATGCTAGTAAGAGTCCAAATAGAGCTTAAATTAACTACACCACTACTGAGAAGGAGCTCTTGGCTATAGTCTTTGGTTTTGAAAAATTTTGATCTTATCTGCTTGGGAGAAAGGTGACAGTATTCACTGATCATGCTGTCATTCGCTATTTGTTCTCAAAGAAGGATTCGAAGCCTAGACTTATTCGTTGGGTGCTCTTGCTACAGGAATTTAAGTTAGAGATCAAGGATCGAATATGCACTGAGAATCAAGTAGCTGACCATCTCTCTAGATTGGAGAATCCCGGTTCGACTTCACATGATAAGACATTGATCAACGAATCTTTTCCGGATGAGCAGTTGTTCGCAGTTCAGGAGGAAGAGCCATGGTTCGCAGATATTGTGAACTATCTTGTTAGTAATATAAGGCCTCCTAATATGAATGTAGCTCAAAAGAAGAAGTTTCTGCATGAGGTGAAATGGTACATGTGGGATGAACCATATTTGTTTAGACAGGGAGCTGACCAGATCATCAGAAGATGTATCCCATTCTGTGAGACGGAGGGGATATTACGAGACTGCCATTCCACAGTTTATGGTGGACATTATGGTGGTGAAAAGACGGCAGCTCGTATTTTGCAAGCAGGTTTTTTCTAGCCTACGTGTTTAAGGATGCGCATCAGTTCGTTTTAAGGTGTGATCGTTGTCAAAGAGTGGGGAATCTTACTAGAAAGGATGAGATGCCTTTTAATGCGATGCTTCAAGTCGAGGTCTTTGATGTTTGGGGAATCGATTTCATGGGACCATTTGTATTGTCCTGCAATAATCAGTACATCTTGCTGGCAGTAGATTATGTTTCAAATTGGGTAGAAGTCAAGGCTCTACCGACGAAAGATGCAAAGGTAGTGTTGAGTTTTCTCCATAAGTAAATATTCACAAGGTTTGGAACGCCACGGGTAATCATAAGTGATGAGGGGTCGCATTTCTGCAATCGTAAGTTCACTTCTATGATGCAACACTACAATGTGAGTCATAGTGTTGCTACTGCCTATCATCCGCAAACTAATGGTCAAGCTGATGTGTCTAATAGAGAGATCAAGCACATTCTAGAGAAAGTTGTTTGTCCGTCAAGGAAGGATTGGTCTTTAAAGCTCGATGAAGCTGGTTGGGCTTATAGAACAGCATACAAGACTCCACTTGGGATGTCCCCGTTTCAACTTGTCTATTATAAGGGATGTCATTTACCAGCGGAGCTTGAGCATAAGGCTTATTGGGCGTTGAAGAAGTTGAACCTTGATCTAGATGCAGCTGGGAAGAAGTGAACGCTTCCGTTAAATAAACTTGATGAATTTCGACTTCAAGCGTACGAGAACAACAAAATGTACAAGGAAAAAGTAAAAAGGTGGCACGACAGGAAGCTATCTCCTAAGTCATTCGTGTCGGGGCAATAAGTTCTTTTATTCAACTCTCGTCTCCGAATTTTTCCTGGAAAGTTGAAATTAAGATGGTCTGGACCTTTTATCGTCAAAACTGTGTTTCTACATGCAGCGGTGGAGATTTTTGAGAATGATCCAGACCAAGCATTCAAGGTTAATGGTCAGTGATTGAAGCATTACTATGGGGACACGGCAAACCGGGAATTGGTTAGTGCCATTTTATTGTCAACTTGATCGAACTCCTCTACGTCAAGCTAATGACGTAAAAGAAGCGCTTCTTGGGAGGCAATCCAAGACTTTAACCTTTAGGAACCTTTAGAAGTTAGTACCATATCCAAAAAACCCAAAAAAATCAGAAAATTGGGGCAGAAAAAAAAAGTTTTTTCCAGAAACCCCTTGGGAGCCCGCTCAGGAACCTTGGGCGGCCGCTCGGAGTCTGGGGCGCCCCCTTGGAAGTCCTGGGCAGCCGCTCAGGACCCTTCTGCCAGAATTTTTTTTGCCTTATAAAAAACCATAAAAAATCAGAAAAACCTAAAAAACATAAAAACCCACGATTTCTGTCCCACAATTCCACGTTTTCTCTCCCACAAACCCCACTCCTACTCTAATTTTAACCCTAATTCCCACCCTATATATACACACAACTCCTCCATATACACTCCCATATACTTTCAACTTTAAAACTCTCTCCTACACTCAAAACACAACTCTTAAACACTTTTTCTCAGTTTCAATGGAACCTAAGAGATCCCGAACTATTGATAGCAACATCACCGTTCCTACTGCTGATTCTTCGGGGGGAACTGCTGCGAGACCTCGTTTGATGGATAGGACTGCTGAGGAGGAGTATACTAGGCTTCTGACTAAGCCAATTTTGAAGGAGAGGGGATTTTTACCATCGGGGAGGGATGGTGAGTTGTTACCGATGATTGCGGAGAAAGGGTGGATTTATTTTTTGAGTCGCCGGAGGCGGTTCCAATGAGTATGGTTCGCGAGTTTTATGCGAACGCCAAGGCTAAAAAAAATGGGTTTACTGTTATTCGTGGGCTTACTGTGGATTATCAGCCGGAGGCGATTCGCCGTGTTATTGGGCAGGGACAATGGAAGCTCACGAAGGAGAATTGGAATAAGAAGACCCCCGGGGATTTTGATTTAGATTTGATTGTGGCTACCCTCTATCAGCCGGGCACGGTGTAGAAGTTCAAGACGGGACCTAACGAGTATCGTTATTTTCTGGCGGTTGCAATGAATAGGTATGCCCGTGCATGGAATGCCTTTATTTGTGCTAATATTTAGCCTACTTCGCATGCATATGAGGTTACAGTCGAGAGAGCAAGGTTATTATGGGGATCTTCAATGAGAAGTATTATCTGGACCTTGGTGACTTCATCTACCAAGGGATTTTGAAGTTTTTGAGGGGGCGGAACACAGCAACATCCTTTATACATCTACTGTCACGAAGTTGTGCAGAGCAGTGGGAGTTCATTGGCCTTCTCACGAGCAGCTGCAGATGTCGGCCGCTCCTATTGACTCAGTGACTTTGAATGCGATGCAGGAGTGGACGGGTGGAGAGCCCGAGGAGTACGGTTTGGGATATCATTTTCCAGGAGGACGTCTAGCAGCTGGTGCTGCCATGGCTAGGCCCAGTCAGGTTCGTGATGAGGCAGGCTCTTCTAGAGCCCAGGAAGGTGCTGAGATGGCTGATTCCCAATAAAGGAGGCTATCGAGGAGGATGGATGTGATATATGAGTCGCAGAGTAGGTTCGCTCAGGAGCTCACCCTTGCACTTAGGACTGCTTTTAGAGGCCTTGGAGCTGACATCCAGTGGCCGGTTTTTGGTGAGGACTCTTCTTATCCGCATCCTGACACTCTACCCTCTGAGGGTGATGATGATGATTTCTCCGAGTATGTATACCATGTGTTCCTTTCTACTACCTTTACTGGGGACAGTAAAGATTTTAAGTTTAGGGGTGGTAGTTAAGGAATATATTTATGTGTGTATGTCATGTAGTTGCATATTCATGATAGCTTAGTTCATATAGTTGCATATTTTTACCGTATAATAGTTTTTTTTATTTTATAACTTTATTTATCATGTCATCTAGCTCATGCATATACCATGATCCCTTTCGCGTTGCTTTACCGATTGATTTGTGATATTGATGCAAGTGTAGTGATAGCGTTAGAGTAATGATTGAGTCTTGTAGGTTGACATGCATGCTAGAAACACTTGTAATTTCACTAAGTCTTAGAGTATGCTTAAGGACTAGATTGTTGTCATTGTTTGATGGTTTTTGAGGTTAATCTATTGATGCTTAGAATTTATGATAGGCTCTTAATGATAAAAGGCATGAAAAGAAAAAAATTGGAGTAAAAATTGGAATTCATTGCTAATTGTGGCTAGGCGTCAAATGGCTAGTAGCTGGCTCGTATTTTTATGCGAGTAGTCTAGGGTTGAGCAAGATGGAGCGAAACGCACTTGCTCAGAAATTTGAAAAAATAAAAAAAAAGAAAAAAAGAAAAAAAAGGAAAAGAAAAAAAATAAAGAGTTAATGCATAATTGATCACGAGTGGGCTCTTTGGTATTCGAGTTATTAAGTTCTTAGGGGACTTTGTGCCTAGTGACCTAAGGCTTTTATAGTCTGGGATTCGCTAACCTAACGCTCGCTAAATGGATGCCATTGCATAAGTCTTTTGTGGACCTCACTCATTGCACGATCATTTTGTGTTATTGTGTTGAATAAAAGCATGATTCCGTTATAAGCTCCAGTGATCTTGAAGTGTTATAAGTCATTTTGTGTCTAGAATTTATTATTCGTATAATCATGTGATTGCCTTGATGATAGTCGAGTTATGACAATTGATCTAGTTTTGAAGCATATCTGTTAAGCATTCGCACACACTACAGTTTCTAGTTGTATGTTAGTTTGCATGATTTGGTTGATCTTTATTCGCCTAATTGCATTTGTTAAGATGTCATGATTTGGTTGGTTTAGTCATTGTGAGGGGGATCACTGCATTTCATGTAAATTGCATTCATGCATATTTTTGAGTCTGTGACGGTTGAGGACAAGCATCGATTTAAGTTTGGGGGTGTGATAAGTGGCATTTTATACCACTTAGAACGTCTTATAATGGCTTGAATTGATGTCTTGAAATCAGGTATTTTGTGTATTTGATGCGTTTTTCTAATGTTTTTGCATTTCAGGGTATAACTTGCGTATGTAGGAAGAATTCATCAGAAATAAGCCTAGGGAAGTGCTTGACATTGGTTGTGGAAAGTTGGGGGCAGAACGCAGCAAAATCAGGAGCAGAATTCAAAATTTTCCAGAAGGTGCTTGGGCGCCCGCTCAGGATGCTGGGGCGGCCGCTCAGGAGCTTGGGCGCCCGCTCAGGAATCTGGGGCGGCTACCCAGAGGCGAGAAAATTAATTCTGATTTTTATAAATCCTTATTTTGTTGGACTTCTGAGACGACTGGTTCTTGTGGGCTTCTATATAAGTAGTTCTCAGACACGTTTCACAAATGGGTGGTATCAAGCAAGGAGCAAGTAGAGAAGGAAGATGACCGTTTTAGCACATCACAACGAAGAAGAAGAAACATACGTTTTCTTGTGATTCTTTTATTCGTTGTATCAGTGGATGCTAGTTTTCTTTACTTTGAACCTTATTACTCTTGTGACATACTCTGGTTTTAATAAGTATTTTTATTAGTTTATATTGTGTGTTATTATCATGTTTTCATATGAACTCATGGTGATGATGAGTTTTATCATGGGCTAATCGTGATCATGGGGTCGTAACGGATTTACTATGGATTTCTTTAGTTAGTTGTTTAATACCTTAGTGTGTGCTTATTCGTCATATGTGCATCGCGAACATATAAGATAGTCTGTTAATCTCCTGTGAAGCGACGGTGGATATCGAGCTTTAGAACTTGCCATGCTAGCATAGGTTCATGTATGTGTATGCATGATTAGTGGGTAACTCTAACCGTTTTACTTGCCCTATATAATCATAAAGAATAACTAGTGCTTAAATCGTTATGTTGTCAAATTCTGTAGATATATCGGGTCTCAACATAATTGATGCCTATTCAACTTCTATCTTAATTGCGGATGTTTGGTAGAATGGTATTAGTACAACGAAATTTAGCTTTTATCAGTTTCGTATTGTTCGATTAATATCATCACCGTTACATGCTAAGGGTAATAACGATAACTATTGAAGGAAGTAGTAATGAAGTTATGATCTCATGTGTGTTTAATATTGTTAATTCAAGTGTCAATTAAGTGTTTAATTCTCGTAGTTAATTGTAGTTAATAATTAGTTAATCAAATCTAAGTGTTATTGTCTTGACATTGAGAAGTAATCATACATTGGTGAGTAAGTGTTAATTGAACATAATTAGTCTGTCTCTGTGGGAACGAACTAGAATTTATTCTATATTACTTGGGAACGCGTATACTTGCGTGAATTATTAGCGCGTGTTTTGTGCCTAACACCACCAACCATTGAATTGCTTTTCCCGAGGCTATAACTAGGGAGGGAGAAAATCTGATTTATAATGATATCAACAGAGTCCTAAGTTGCTTACTTCGAGTTCACAAATTCCCCACAGGAAAAGTAAGCAACTTATAGGATATGAAACAATTAATCTGGGAGCAAAATACATCTCAAAAAAGAAGTATAAGGGTTCAAAATATAAACCACAGTACTGGTTCACATTCACAATGAGACTTGGCTGTCATAGCAGCCACGGTCTACTATCATTCCATCTGAACTCACCGATGTCGCACACTTGGTCCAGCAACATTCCTTAATATAGAAAATGCGATATTTAGGAATAACGTTGGTGTCTCTTCAGCTGACACATCAAGGTCCGCCCAGAAGCTGAATTCTCTCAATCACAGTCATATTCTCGAGAGGAACACTAAGAATCTCTATCGGTTAGTACCAATAATACATATACGAAGGATACTAAAAGCTAGGGCAGTTCCAGCCAATCCTCATTAGATGTCAAGGTTATGCCTCTGAAACCCTTGACTGAACTCATAGACTTGCTCCTCTAATTGAGTTGGTGGCTCACATCTTTAAATAACCCTTCCTACACTCTTTTGACTCTACTCCTAACTTAAATCAGGGACTCAAACCTGTAGCTCTGATACCAACTGTGACGGCCTCAACCCTGGGGTACGGAGTTGACGTCATCAATAACAATAACAAACATAATATAATCAATTCAATGAAAGAATATAATTACGACCCTTTTACCGACATCTTTTCCAGGTTTAAGTATGATTTAGGCTACACAACTATCATAACCCATTTTACCTTATATAATCCTGACCACTAACTTAATACAGCAACTCAACAGACCACATCTGGTCTGGACACAACTACCTCAGAGGAGCCTGGCACAGGAGGAACTGGAACTCTGCCCTGACTACCATGGAAGAATCTTCTAAGCATCTACAATACATATACAAAATGTTCTGCAAGGGTGAGCAATCAATTGCTTAGCAGTACCACTATATGAATAACAAGTAAAGCAATTTAAAATAAAATAGTGATAGGAACAAAAATTATAACTCGTTCACAAAAGCAGGGTAAACATTCATAAACTGGATATTTAAAACTAGCATGCTCTGAAAAACAATAATATCAGTCATGTGTTGTGTATAAATACCAGAGATAAATTTTAGCATGCTATTTCATTTTCAAATCATATGTCTCAAACAAGTTAATTTGTTAAACAAATTTTAAAACTGAATCAATCAAATATATTGGACATTCAACGAGTGAAGATAGTTGATCAGTCTATCCTCACCGGACAGTGACTAACGGCCATCCAGAATAAAAAATATGTTCCGGAACTTGGGAAAAGACTAGCTAGGTCTTTCCCCCATACTGGACTAATCGGTTAAACAGAGCGCCCAACCGAATTAGCCACTTACGCCTACTCAATTCCAATAGATCAACTAAATTCCCTTTTTGCTTCTTTCCAAAATTCAACGACATAGGTGGATTAAAACATTCCACGACATAGGTGGATCAAAACATTCTCTTTATCCAGTTTCTAAAATCACTATCACCTATCTCTTTTTAAAACCATTATGTCACAGCACACAACTCAAAACTTCTTTTCATTTTAATCACGTTTAGAGATAGGTGCTTTCAGAAGTTACTTTTCCCAAAAACATAATTTTAAACAACATTTGCAAATACAGGGGATACGTAACTTAAAATGTTCTGTTCCATTACGAGAATAAAACAACAGCTATTCATATATATACTGAACCATAAGAGTATTGTCAGGGGTACTTTCCTTGCAGAGCTTTACAACTAATACCGCTTAACCTTGGACTGACTTAGACGCTCGACTTTATCGCCTTACTATTAAACTATCCCAAATTCGACTTCAACACTCAGGTCCTTTGCTTGGAACCTCGTTGAGCTCATCGACTGATCACTAGGTTAACTTTAGTTCGACGTCAAATTTCAGGTCTTCCGACTAAAACCTACAGGAGTCGAAATACTCTATGTTAGACGTCTAGGTATGCTTGACATATCCTCAATAACAAACCTACCCATTCGATATCCAATCCCGACTTGTACTTATGTATACTATTACAATACACACAACAATCGGGGTTCACGTACTCAAGACTCGACTCGATATTCATTTTCGAAAAACACATATACTCGACGCTTTAGAAGACAGATTGATAGCTATAATTTACAAAAATATTTTGTTAATAATTATATATAACTATATACATTTGACTGCTATATCCGATATTTTATAGGATACGTTTCCGAAAATCGGGTAGCGCCTCCTTTGTTTATCGGACTACCCGTCGAACAATTCGACGTCAAATCACAACAACAACCACAACACAGTCCAATTCATAATCCAATTCACCAATCCCAACCAGCAATCAATCCAACTTCACAATCCAAATAACCCCGAAACGTAGTTTATGACTACTACCCTTTTCAAAAATTATAAAATAAATTTATAAATTGTTATTTGGCTCAAGAATCATCATTTCCAATAATCCGTCGGCTCAACGAGTTCATTGCCGACGGCGACATAATTTTGACGGTACCCTTTCGGGTTTCCTATCGAAATTTGACCCTAATTTTTAAATCCAGATATTTAAATCATTCACAAAATTCCTTAAATCACATAAAATCATTTGAATCGTATACGAATATAACAACAAATAATTCGAACCCTTTCAGAGTATTCGGATAAACCGAGTACTAAATCAAAACAACACAGCAAAGGTACGGGAATAACAGAACTGCCGCATCACAGGTGCACATACACGCGCCGCCTGTACACACCCTGAAGCCACCACCATCTCGCCGAAATTCAGAAAAGGGCGGCAGAAAACCACAGACAAATTATTTCCAAAACACATACATACATACAGGTGTAAGTATATACAATAATACAAGCAAAACAGAAGCCACAACTGGAACAGTCGCGACCAACCGGAGTCCCGATAGCGACGACGGCGACTTACCGGAGGAACCAGGCGGCGATCGGAGTAAATAAAGTGGAGAGAGAAGCGGGGAGGGGACGGAAAGAGTGACTACAAAAGGAGAGTGAGCCGAGAGATGTAGAGAGATTGAGAGGTTAGGGGTGAGAAATATGAACATATAGGGGATAAGATCAATTGTACACATCTGTTGGCTGCTGTGTTTATTTTATTTTATTTTTTTTATTATGTTTTTTTCTTAGCCAATCTGCAGCCAACACATGGCTCAAACTATACTACCTGCCTGCCACGTGTCTCATAATTGGGACAGGTGTAACAAAAATGTACTGCAGTCCTCTTTTTGCTTCATTATTTCACAATTTATAGAACCGAGTTGCACATCAAACAAATTCAGAAAATCACAAAAATAGTCTTAAAAGGGTAAAAATATCCCGAAGTTTATAAAAATATAAATTTCGTAATTTTAAAATAATTTCTGAAACGTAATTTATACCCGCTTTTACCAATTAAACGAATCAACACGCGGGTGAAATTAATCCCAAAAATTTCCAAAATAATTTTAAAATTCTCGGAATATTCCAAACTTAAATAAATATGAGTTTCATAATTTTTAAAGAATTCTGGAATTAAATACGGATTTTACAAATAAATGCAATCAGAAAATCATACAGGGCTAAACAATTGATGAAATATTGATTTCTAAATTTTAGAAAATCCCAAAAATAATTACTTTAATTATAAAACCATAAAAACAATTTTAGAGACATTCCAAATACTTATGCAAATAAAGTTGCATTAAATCCATTTTTAAAAGTGAAAACAATTCAGTACACTCAATAATTAACTAAGCGAACAACCCGGTACACCATAAATTACCATAGATAATAATAAAACAAAAAATAGCTGATAGAAGATATACACATATTTTATTTAATAATTCCATAATTACGCACTTAAATAATAAGAATTTATGAGTTGTTATATTTGAGGGTAGTACTCTTGAGGGGGAGCTATCTAAATCCTCTCCAATTCAATTGGAGGTTCCTCTTGTGGGAAAAAATTCCCTCAAAACCCTATATGAGATTGCACTCACAATTGAATCTAGGAGTTTAATTGCCAATGATCCTGCTATGTGGGAGGCAAGTACATCATTTTCAAGTGACAGTGTTTTGAAAGAAACACAAGGGTTTGAGACTAGGGTACATGATAGTAACCTAGTTAACTCCCCTCCAATTCAAATGGAGGTTCCCACCATAAGTGGAGAACAACAAACTATCACAACCACAGTTCAACCTGTGAGTCAAACTGTGACATTTGTCATAGGTGGTTCTATAATAGATCAACCTCCATCTCTCAACCTACAGAAATTCCTACAACATCCAACCCTTCACAACAACCATATCATCTAATCCAACAGTGGTTAAAAAATGCTCCATCTCAACCAAGCACTGTGGATGATCTTCTAGTTGATCAACTTTCAGTCCTTGCAAACATCACACAGCACCTGCTCACGACAGACATGACAAATCAAGATTATCAAACAATTCTGCTCAGTTATAATGAAGATGTTGAAAAACAAAAGCAGAAGTTTGTGAATGAAGCTGAGCAGGTTGACAATGTGGATGCCTGGCTGTCTAAGGACTTTACATTGGAGATGGACCAGGTCTTGGCAAGATTCAGGGAGGAATATGTCACCATTTTGGGGAGTAATGCCAAGGTCCTCACTCCAAAGGAAGTGTATGATTCAGTCAATGAAGTCTACAAGGCTCAAATAGAGGATTTTCACCTCTTTGGTAAAGCACTTCAAGTGACTTTGACTGGGCATCAGAACAAGATTAGAAAATTGGTAAGAGATAAGTTGGATGGAATTATTCCTTCACAAGTCAAGATCCAATCAAAGTTCCAACATTTTGCTGACCAGATGGCAATATTTGATCTGACTTTAGTAGATATAAATGTCAAAAATCTGAGGCAATCCTTTGTGGTTTTGCATAAAGTGGTTCAATAGCACACTGCAAATTCAAATGAAACCAAACTCAAGTTGAATCAACTTCATCAAAGAAGATATGAGCCTTCAGCACTTTTGATGGAAGGTATAGAGGAAGGTGTGCAAACCACTTTTGGCACCTCTCTCTCTTCAAGCTCTCAACAACCCATCTCTACATCAACAAACTTCCAGATCCAAGCTCTCCAAAATTGAGTTTCCACTCTTCAATTAGCAAATGAATATCTAACATCTCAAGTCTCCCAACTCACAATAATGTTAGCAAGTCAACAGGCCGATATCCAAACCTTGGTGGACTCTCACAAGCACTTACAAATGTAAAATTCAGTGTCTTTAGAAGCCATCATGGGTGCACTCAACGTTCCCCTGCATGCACTTCCAGAAGCAGTGAGGCCTGAAATGCCTACACCTCTTATCATACCTGCCAACAAGTCTAAGGAGAGATAGAGTCTAGGTTATTAAGATCATCTACCCAAACTATTCAAGCTGCTAATAAAGGCAAATCTCAAGAATTTGATGTTGGCATGGAGAGGCTCATCAAAGCAGCATTGATCTAGGCTGAGCAGGGAATTTAATGAATTGCTCAAGGCTCTCAGGGCTTCTCTAAACAACAATTTATTCACATACAAGAAGGCTTTAGACAAGACAATAAAATTTATAAGGGTGATCTTGGTGACAAGGGATAACTTACGGGAGAAAAAGATGGTGGTCAACATAAATGACTCAGGGGTAGACAGGTGTATATAGGTGTCCCTTAACTATCTCATCACAAGAAAGGCATCTGAGTTGGATATTCTAATAAACAAAGTCAACAGAGTGATTCAAGAAGACACTCTCTTGTTAACTGAATTAAAAAAAAAGCTCAAGTAGCTACTTTTCCGTAAGCATACTTACAACCAAGTAATGGAGTGGTATACATCTGTTCTACCACCAAACATTGCAAACACTTCCAAATTCCTAAGCAATGTGTCATGGAAAATAAAAAGCTCATTATAACCTTGGAGACTGACTTAAAGATTAAGCAGTACAAGACTGTTGAGGATGAAGAAATGATCAAGTTATTGGGGTGATATCTTAGGAATCCTGAAGCCAATTTGCTTACAAATCAAATTGATAAGGATGACTTGGATGATGATTAGCAAAAGAAAGATGATCAAAAACCTTTTATCTTAAATCCAAGTCAATCCTCTAAGGCAAACTGGCAGCAAAGAAGGAGATAAGAAAGGAGATGCAAGGAAGAAAGGAAATGATGAGAAGAAGGGTAAAGAGTGAAGAAGGAAGAAGAAGGACGACGGTTCAGAACCACAGAAGAATACCCTACAAATCCAAATCAATCAAAATCAAACCCCTAAGCAAACAAACTCAAACATTCTACCACCTCTAACCTCTAAGCCTAAATTCTTGTACAAACACACTACTAACACCATACTGAAAATACCAATCACCTCAAGCCAAACTTCTCTAAAGAAAATCTCAAACCTACATTCTTTAAAGCCACCAACCAAAACACATTACAAATCTGTTGGAAGAAAACCAAAGAAACTGCAAGTTACTGAGAGGGCCATCTGGAATTGTTTCAATCAAAATTATTTTCTACCTCTGAACTGGTGCATCACAGATGAAGACTACTTTCAACAATTAGCTGAAGAAATGGTCAAAGTTTGGGTTGTATCATTGAGGGAAGTAAGAATCTACTATCAAGATGGATCCTACACCTTACTTGGAAGAAATTTAATGGATATCTTTTAAACCACATAAATTAAGAGGGTGATTAGCTTACTGAAGGATAAGGATACTAGTACAATGGCATGAAGGTCTGTATTGGCTATATGGTTGATAGTAAGGAAAGAAAGAAGAGAAAAAGAAAAGGATGAAAGAGAGGAGAGGGAAATGAAATAGAAATATTTGAGCAAAAATCTGAAGAACTCAAGGCAAAGGGGATGAGCAGAATATCAAAAGATGAACACTTTCTAAACATCAAGGTTGGCAGATTACCAAGATTTAGAGTTGGTTACTTGAATGGTCATTCACTAGATGAGTGGCTCAAGCTTGTGGAAGCTCTAAGAGGAAATCAAATCATAGAAGAATTACAAGTACTTGCAGACTAAAAGGACCACATTAGACATGAAACTTGCTATGAGAAATTTATGTGATGAATGTATATTTTAAACTCCTGTAATCACTTAATGTATAAAAGTTATAATTCTGTCAATTTTGTATGAAATGTTTTATTGTTAATTGTAACTTGGGGTTAGTCTTCTTACCAGGCATGAATTTGTGTTAAGTAATCTTCTCACAAATTGGGGGAGATTGTTGTGCAAGACATGCATGTACTATAACAAGACTAAGTCAAATTGACAACCCTAAGAATTAGTTGTATGATAATATTAATTTCTATTTTGTACTGTATTACTTGAGTCTGTAAAAATATCAAAAATTAGACTGGAGTATTTTTCTGTAAATAGTCTCAAGCCTAAGAATAAACTCTAGAAGAAGATCAAGAAGATCATGCCTTAGATAAATTATGAAGAAGCTTGGAGTTGAATAAATCTATTTAAGGAAAAATATTCTAAGTTAGAGATATCTACAACTCACAGATCAAGTCATATAGAGAAGTCATTCGAGAACTCCAGAATGACTTATCAAGA
Organism: Apium graveolens; assembly: GCF_009905375.1. Classification (NCBI taxonomy): domain Eukaryota; kingdom Viridiplantae; phylum Streptophyta; class Magnoliopsida; order Apiales; family Apiaceae; genus Apium; species Apium graveolens. Next base: position 268,990,446 of record NC_133651.1, read on the forward strand.
AGTCCAAAATAACTTATAGAGAAGTCTTAGAGATATCGACAAGCCAAATGAAGACATCAAGATTGGAGATATCGACAAGTCAAATTATCATTAGAGATCTCAGAGATATCTACAAGTTAAAATGTATATAAAGATTTATGAGATATCGACAAGTCATTTCTGCATTAGAGAACTCAGAGATATCGACAAGTCAGAATGAAGATATGAAGATTGGAAATATCGACAAGTCAAAATTCTCATTAGAGATCTCAGAGATATCGATAAGTCAATATGCTTATAGAGTTCTCAGAGATATCGATAAGTCACTTTCACATGCAGAAATTCAGAGACCTCAACAAACCAAGTTCAGTTATAGAGAACTAAGAGACCTCGACAAGTCAAAACACTTATAGAGAACTAAAAGATCTCGATGAGCCATTATACCTATAGAGATGTCAGTTTTCTATAGAACAAACTGGAGATCTCGATATAAAGCTCAAGTATGGAATGCAGACAAGTTAAATATCCAAGATTATCAATCAACAAACGATCTATTCAGTTAGATTGAAAAGTCTACAAAAGCAGTTTGAAGAGCACAAGATCAAAGGCCAAGATTAACTGACAAAGGAAAGTTACAGATTGTGACGACCTCAACCCTGGGGTCAGGAGTTGACGTCGCCAACAACAATAATAATAAACATAACATAATCCAAATCATTAATTATATGTAACCACAACCCCTTTACCAAGACCTTTTCCAGGTTTAAGTATGATTTAGGTTACAACTATTACAAAACCGACTTACAACAAACCATTCTGACGTAACTAACTTAATATAGCAACTCAATAGACCATCTTTGGTCCAACACAACCACCTCAGAGGAGCCTGACACGGAAGAAACTGGAACCCCGCCCTGACTATTGTGGAAGAATCTCCTAGACATCTGCAATACATATATAAAACATTCTGCAAGGGCGAGCAATCAATTGCTAAGCAGTACCACTATATGAATAACAAGTAAAACGATTTATGATAAAACAATTATAGGAACATAATTTATAACTTGTTAGAAAATAAGTAAAACATGTATAAAATGGATATCAAAACTAGCATGCTCTGTAAAACAAAATCAATTGTCGTGTGCTGTGCATAAATACCAGAGTTCAATTTTAGCATGCTATATTTATTTTCCAACCTTCCGTTCCATTACAGGAACCATAAAACCATTTGTCCCGTTACGGGGACCCAAAACCATTTGTTCCATTACTGGAACCTCAATCACTTGTTCTGTTACTGGAACCACAAAATCATCTGTTCTGTTATGGGAACCACTAAATCAAAATCAGATATATAATTGAATGAATCCTAGGGATAGCTGATCAGTCTATCCCACCACAAACCTGTTCCGGAACTCAGAGACTAGCTAGGTCTCCGTCACACTAGACTAAGCGGTTTAAATAGGGCGCGCAACCGACTTAGCCTCTTACGCAAACCCGTGGGGCCGTTACCGGCCTCTTATGCAACCATCCAATATCTGATCCGTTTTATCCAGTTTCCAAAATCAATTATACCTATCTCTTTTAAAAAGTTGTATCACAACACACTTTTAAAAACCTCTTTTCATTTCAAGCACATTTTAGAGATTGTTCATATATGCTGAACAGTAAAAGATTATTCAGGGGTACTTGCCTTGCAGAGCTTTAAAACTAATAACGATTGACCTTGGACTGACTTGGATGCTCGGCTTTATCGCCTTACTAGTAGGCTATCCTGGATCCGACTTCGACACTCAGGTCCTTTGCTTGGAACCTCGCTGAGCTGGTCGATTGATCACTAGGTTGTCTTTGGTCCGACGTCAATTTTCGGTTTTCCGACTAGAACCTACAAGGTCGAACTACTCTACATGAGACAACCAATTATGCTTGACATATCCTCGCTATCAGTTTTACCCAAAAGATATCAAAACCCGACTCGAAATTATATGTACTACTATCATACACATAAAAATTAAGGTTCACATAATTGGAACTCAGTCCGATGATCATATTCAAAATATACGGACACTGTTGTTTCAGAAAATAGGGTTGTCGAATATTTATAAAATATTTTATTTATAATTATATACGTATATACGTTCGACTAGTAATCCCAGTAATCACAGGATGTGTCCCTGTATTTTCGAATTTAATTTTCCCCAAAATTGGGCAGCACCTCCTTGTTTACCAGCCTACCCGTTGAAACATAATCGACGTCTCAACAATCCAGCAATCACAATCCAAACCAATCATGCAATCCAAATAATCTCGAGAATACATATTTAACTACTACTCTATCTCAAAAATTATAAAATAGAATTTATAACTTTGATATTTTTTTAACAAGGAGATACTCGAAATCAGAATTTTTAAATCGTAACCCGAGGGAAGTTGAATTTTCCCGAAGCAAAACACAACCCAACACAACAGGCAACAACACGCATAAACACGCGCCGCCACCCTCACCTCCACTAATTTTATTAAATTGAGAAATAATATTTTTAAGGCGAATCCAGCTCGAGGCTCTTATTTACTATCCCGTATAGGTTATCAAAAAGTTTTGGGACCAACGAAGCCTTTAATAATTTTTGAAAACATTTTACAAGTTCGGCGTTTGATGGTGATATCACCGTGAAACACTGGTTACTTAAACGGTCGTTTATCCCAAACCGTAAGTCCGATTTAGGTGAACCACATATCAAAATGAAGCTTAAAACACAACCTATCTAATAATTGCAGTGGTCAAATATGATCATAGGGGTTCGCGTGCCTACTGTCTAGTGCAAGTTAAGCTTAAGAGAAATCGGGCATTACGACGACTACATTTACATGCTTTCCCATTTTAAACCTATCCCAAAATAATTACCAAGCAACCATATTCCAAGATATTCACTCCTAACATAATTTTAAGTCAAAACCTTTTCATAAACAAGGCCATTTGTAACACCCCCAAATCCGGGGTCGGGGATCCGAGTTGTCACGAGTTCCATTTCCCTTAATAACACCCAGTCTTAATAAATAATCAACTACTCTGTACTGTGACCCCACAATAAATACACACACCACAAGTTATAGTCTCAGAGATGAATATCAAAAAATAATCACAAGTTATTTTATTCCAAAATTATATGCCATTACACCTTAAAAGGGTTTCTGAATAACTTTACATTTTCTTTGCCATTATTACAATTCATAAATATACATAAATCTGGTACATCAAAAGTTGAAAGCCTAGCCTATTGGTAGCTCCTACCTCAGCTACGGTGGCATCAACGCTTCCAGAAAACTGCGGAACGTTTCCTAACCGCTTGCGAATTGGAAGCTTGGTCTTGTTCATCTTTTCTATCTGTTGTTGTGTGATGAAAGAAAAAAGCAAGGGTGAGCAGCAAGCCCACCAAAATAATATGTATAATGATTAACAATATATGAGCCTTCTCATAGTACTCATGAAAGTCTTGGTCAAAAGAAATGAACCAAGTTTGATATCTTAATGCGATGAAGTCGCAAAATATTCAGTATATATACATGTATACTTTTCAAAATCTTGGAAGTCCTCTTCCATGCATAATATACACAGAGTTCCAGTTTATAACTGTATAAAACTATCGTTGCAAGGTGATCTCATATATCTAACCTTGTCTCAACGTTTTTCTGAAAATCTTTGACATGCATAAGATAATCATTTACTAGATATAAGTTTAAAAGATGAAGTTACAAGATACTCCAATATACTTATATCTTTTTCCAAATACTACTTGAACTACCACCATTCAAGTTATAATTAGTTCAAAAGTTCATCACATAGATGAGACTACAAGATAATACTTGAATAGATTCAATCTTTAAAATATCATCAAAATAAAATGAAGTTATGAGATACTTCATTTGATGCAAACATCATTTTGAAAACTTGACCCTACCAACACTCAACAATCGCCCAACCGTAGCCTTTCTATCGAAGTGCTCTGGGTAGTGTTGCAGAAATATCCAATTGGATGATGAACTCATTACGGGAGTTTGTCGCGCCAGGAAGACCACTTACGATGATCAGTCGTAGTAGTACAACCCCACCATTTTCTACATGTAGAGGAGAACCTGTCGGATTTACTTGTCAACCGAACACTGAACTCCTAAGGAATGGACCGCCTTAGCGGAACTTCCGGGCCATTTGGGCCAATATAATAAGGCTGGGCCGGCGCTACTCGACCACTTACGCCACTCCTAGTTCAGATGAAATCCATGACTCTGAAATGTAAAGCTCGTCCCCCCTTTCCCCAAGTAGAAACTTATTGGTACGGCTCCACCAAGAAGTCGTATCTAGTTGGAAAGGAAAACTCACCAATATTTCCCAGGCGATGCCTGTTAATGGATTAAATTGTTCCAGGAATTTTACTTCCCGAGTGTTGGGTAAGTAATCAAAAACTCTTTTATCAGAATAGCAACCTTGTTGCGAATATAAAATACACCACAGAGCCGGATCCCTCAGGTTTTGAGCGAGTATTTAAATCCCCTTCGAAAGGAGGATCTTAAATATAAAAATGAGTTTTGGGATCCGCTCTAACTTTTAAAAATCATTTTGAAGACTCGAAAACATTTTTAAGAATGTTTGGAGTGATGCTGATTTAATAAAATAAATCAGTCCCAATATATAAAAATATCTGAATATTATTATTTAAATAATATTCCCATAAAGAATAATCTTTATAAAAATAATTGAAGTAGATGTTGTAAAACTTATACTTGAAATGACTCTTAAATAACCAAATATATACTTATACGAAAGTAATATCTTTATTTGAATAATCAAAAGTAAGTTTGATTATCGACACATTATTCTTTAATAAAATAAAGAATATTATTAAATAATAAGCGGAGTCATAATACCTCGAATGAATATTATAAATAATATTCATTAAATAAAATAACGGAGTCATACATCCTCAAATGAATATTTAAATAATATTCATCAAATAATATGAACTGAGTCATAAGCCCTCGAATGAATATTCAAATAATATTCAATAAATAATATAAAGGAGTCATAAGTCCTCGAATAAATATTCAAATAATATTCAATAAATAATATAAAGGAGTCATAAGTCCTCGAATGAATATTCAAGTAATATTCAATAAATAATATAAAGTTATCGAATAAACCTTATTCGATTAATAGTTTTGAAAACTATAACCATACATATATATAAATATATATATATATATATAAAATCTACTCGGGATCCTCGACTCCCGGTTTTAGAAAATGTTTTCACCTTTGGGTCCCTATACTAAGGGTATATGCAAATTACCGCTATTCTCTAGCATAGGTATTATCAACTGAACCAACAGATATATATGGCAAGAATACGAAACAGGCATGCATATGTACCATATCACATGCTACAATATATCGCAAGAATTTACTAATTTAACCATCACGCATCTATCACAAGATAATGCATATACAAGTGTATACATCACAACAACAGTATAACGGATAGAAAACTTGCCTGAGTGCTCCCGGATAGACTTAAGCTTAGAGTGGGTCCGATAACCTATGAACAACAACATAAGTCGGAATTAAACCCCGGTCGCTTAAGAAACTAGACTTTAACCATTTAGAGTCCTAACGTTCGCTTTCGCGCTTAACGATTCACTTAAGTCGCTCGAGTACTCTCGGCTCCACCATTTTTAATAAATTAACCATTAAGGGTTTTAAGACGATTCTTTCGCGAGTGTCTTACCAACTGCCTAACACACTTAACATAATTGTTTCATACTTCAATTAGTCCTTTAAGGTCTTTAACCTATGTTTCGAAGTAAGGGGAGGGGTAATGATTCGTTCGCGAAATGTCGTTACTTAAAACGGCCGTTTCTCCTAAACCGTACATCGGAATCAAACGAACCACATATCAAAATGAAGCTCGTAACATGAACTATCTAAACATGGCAATGGTCAAAACCTAGCAGTGAGTTCAATGGTTCTGATGTTAAGAACAAAAACAGTCTACGGTAAATCGGGCATTACGACGGCTATGTTTACGCGATTTCCCAATTTTATACCATTCCAATTCAACCACCAATCAATCCCAATTCATTCATACAATCAACATTCATCCAAAACACACTACAACAGTCCCAACACCTCAAGTTCTTCCAATTTATGTTATTCTCATCATGAACTTAAACTATACTTAATTCCTTTAACAAATCAACAAGATTCAACATTCATACCACTACCACTCCAACCCAAACTCTAAACAAACAAGCTTCATGCTTCACATATACTATATTACTCATAACTATTCCTAAATACTCAAAACTAAAGCTAGGGTTTGGAGTTTATACCTTCTTGAAGCTTCTTAATCAATGAAAGATCCTTGGAATGCCCATGGAAGCCTTGATCTATGCTTAAGCTACCTTGAACTTTCATAAAAAATCAAGAAAACCAAAGTTATTTCTTGAAGGTTACTATTCACCATCTTCTTCCTTAATTTATTGGAAGAGATTGTGAAGGAATTTGAAGTTTAAACTTATAGGATATCCATATCTATGTACAAGGAACCTTAGATAATTACCTTGTGATTTAACAATGCTTGGAACTTGATTTCTGATTTTTCTTCCTTTGAAAAAGAAGAAAAGCCGAGAGCAAGATGATGAGAATGAAATGATTTTGTGTTTTTTGATTTGTTTGGCTTAGCTTGGTTGTTTTTTGTTTTGTTTTTGGTTAATTACCTTCATAACCTTATATTTGTGTGGTTATAAACCAACCACACCTCCTCCTTCCCTATGTCATGCTTGCATCACCTTATTGTGTCATCATCTCTTACTTGCCCTCTTCTCATTGGTTGGATGACCTCATCATCCCTAACCTCCTAGATTAACCTCCTAATTGTTTGCCTAATGACCTCTGATCTGTTATACGGTTCGCTTAACTTTCGTTTTCGTTTATCGTTTGAGGGATCATACCCGGGATCTTATTACTTGGGTTTCCTTAACCTTTCTCAATACATTATAATCCTTTTATGATCCTCTCTTATAATCCTTTAATTTAAATCCTTTTTATCCTGTTACCTTATACTCAATTCTTTCCGTATCTAGTGGATTTCCGGGAAAAATTAAAGTGTTTGTAATTGGATTCTGACGATCTTTACATACACTTATATACCATATAGAGTACTAATAAAATCTCAGAATATCCATAACAGAACCCCAACATAGTGTGGCATGAAAAGTTTTCTCATTCAGCATAATCTGCAAAATCACTATTCATAAGGGTTTCAAAAATTTCCAAAAATTGGGGTTATTACACCATTTCTGTAATAACTCGAATTTTTGAGACCTTGTAAAATGTTTAATGAATAGTAACCCTGACGGATGGGAAAAACTTTTGAGCCCACACTATGTAGTGCATGAGAAAATGAGTTTCGGAGTTGATATTATGATTATACGTACCAAATAAGTGAATGTAAACGCTATTAATTTTCGAAGAAAACGAATTTCGAAAAATGACCATATTTACGAATCATCGAGGATTACGGGAATTATAATATAATTAGAAAACCCTACGGATTTATACCCAAGTAGGATAATTCAAAACATAAGGAATAAATATGAAAGGAATTACGTCGCGAACCATTTACGAGGAAGTATTACGAAAACGCTCAAGCGACCGAGTGAACGCGTAAACGATTAAATAAACGTAACGTACTAACTAACCATGGTAAGAAAGTAACCGTGGTTGCTTTGTCAAATAGTGAGCTAGAGATAGGATGATCAACCAAGGCTAATGGAATAGTAAGCTAGGGAAGCTAAGCTAAGTAAGTGGCTTAGCTTGTAATCTACCTCAAGCTAGTTAGATTTGTCCATAGATTTGGAAACAAGAATAAACCTAGCATCCTAAACTAGGAGAATATCAAATCAATATAAGATATCACCAACATCATTTCCTAGAGGCAACCAAGTAGCAAGCATAAAAACACACCCTCTCTCCTAAAGAAGCTGCATTCGGCTTCTTCTACAAAACCAAGGGAATCAAATTCAAATCTTCAAGTTCTAGCCATGGATAAATCCTCCCATTAATGCTCAAGCTTCCTAACAACCAAACTAAGGTAAGATAAATCTTTGATCTCTTTTTATTAAGGTTTGATGGGTGAAATAAAATCAGGAAAGTTGCTAATGAATAGTATGAATAGTAACTCTTCTTTGGTTTCTTAATTTCAATGGTGGTTTTAGGTTCCAAAACAATATTAATCACTCCCAAGACTTTACCAACATCAAGAACAAATCTCAAGCTCTCAGGAAAGGTAAAAATCTTTGACCCAACTTTATTTAAGATTCAATTTCAAGATCCTTTTAATATCTAGTTGTAAACCTAGTTTTAGTGGTGATATTGTAGAGATCATGAAGTTTAGTTAAGTAGATTTAAGGTTGATTGTTGTTGCCTCAAGAACATGATGTTCTTGAGAGGAGTTAGTGTGTTTATGATGATATGATAATTGTTGGTGGTAGTATAAAGATTGAAGGCATAAACGAAACTCCGATCGTAAACGTAATCTCGCTAAAATAAACAAAACGTAACTTTAAGTTTCTGCAGAAAGTACCGAAGATTTAAAATATAGTTTCTTGAAAATTAACCCTTGTTTATGATAGATAATGTTATAAGGATCATTTAGGCACTTGAATCGCTTGATTCCGATTTACGGATCAAAAGTTATGGTCGTTTTACTAAAAGTGATTTATGCGACAAAAACTGCTACGAATTATGAACTTTGAAAATATAAAGGATCGACTTAAAGAGGTTCATAAATCATGAAATATTTACGGAGAGTAGAATATTAAGTTTCCTAACTGCCATAAAAATTTCAAGTAATAATAATGATTTTTCAATTTTATAAAAATATCGGAACCGAGACCGCGCGATTAGAAACCGTAGAATCTATAAGCGGAGCCGACGACAAAAATGAAAATGAACTTAAGATACTTTGAAAAAGGAAGCGACCATGATGTGAATAAGGACTTAAAGGAATAATAAGGGTAATGTAAGTTAGAGAGGGTGCATAATAATTAGCGCATGAGTGCGGGTAGCCGTAAATTATAACGGGACCTAACGAAATGAATTGTGTTCATGATTATAGATTTCCGAGCGGAACCTAGAGCATCCTCCACCTCGAGATACCCAGGCAAGTTTGCGAACCCAACTCCATTTACTGTTGTGTTGTGAAAGGATTGTTTTATCATCATTACATAAATATCATGTTTGCCATGATACATAGTAATTGAACTTTTTCGCATAATGTAGCGATGTTGTACGATAAGCATATAGTGTAAAATATTTAATTCCGCTTTAAGCGTGACGTATGATTATAAGACCGAGAGTTGGTCGGGATTTTAAGATGAAAACTAGGGAATCATTCCGGTGATATTATAGGACGATTACAAGTCCATGATAGTACATTTTAAAGGGACTCAACGTCCACTTATGAAACATTAAAATACCTCGAATCTTTATTAAAACGATTTCCCAACAATCATATTCCCTCAAATATATTTTATTGTTCGAATAATAAATATTATATACCTATTCCTTTATTATGGGAGAAGTATACTCCAACGATTATTTATTTCAAACCCGATTAAACATTAAAGATTATTAATTATGTAGACATAACCTAGTTGAGGAATATTATTTTAAATATTCTTTTAAAGAGTAAACTCATTCGAGGTTTAATTGTTTATCGATTATCATTTAATTAATTATTATTCATTAAAGGGTTTATTATGATTTATAAATCTTAGAACCTGATTTAAAATACTTTCTGATTTTCGGAAAATCTTTCGAATAATTTCAGATCGTCGGAGAATATTATCTCGACTTATTTTTATATTTTGAATATAGTTTTAAAGAGAAACTCCCCCTTATTTAATTATCTGTTGACAACAGTCAACTCACATCCTTAGTACTTCCTCCGAAAACTTTTGGAAGTACATATATATATATATATATAGAGAGAGTAAAGCTATACCTATCAACAAGCAAAACTCTTGGGGGAACTTCGATGTGGTTCGAGTTCTCGGGATATGATAGGATCTCCTAAAGGACAAGGGAGGGGTAGGATCCAAGTAATTCGTGTATTGGATAGATTACTGGTACCATAGGAGACGGTACAACATGTACCTAAGGACCTGCGAAGTGTGTGTATACCCAAAATGAGGACACATAGCCCGTATGCAGCAAGGGTGATAACCGGGATACGAAGGTGTCATCCTTCTACTAGTAGAAAAGGTTACTTTTATTATAGTACGACTGATCATCGTATGTGGTGGCTCCAACGAATGTCATATGCTTCCAATTGGAATTATGATGCAATACCGTAACCAAAGCCTGGGTGATGCGTTTACTATTAAGGTATTCGCAGGTTAATAAAATCCACTAAAGGATTGTTTTCGTAAAAGGTGTATATCACCAAGGGAAACTATTTTCGAATAAAATGTAATTATCATATATGATGTTTTACGTAAGTTTATCATACAGTCATTTTCATACTGTACATTAATATGCTGGGCATTGTAGCTCACTCTTACTTTCTTTTAAATGACATAACATAATAGTGAATCAAGATGCTTACCATGAGAACCACAGCCAGGAAACGTGTAGGAAATGGCCAGCTGTTCCGTAGATTGTTTGGTGCTGTACCGCAGGTAGTCCGAATAAGCTGGGTTGGTTTTCAGTTGTTTTTAGTTTGGCTTATTTATAAGTATGTCTTATGTAAGGTAATAAATTGGAAACGCATATTTGGCCGACGGACTAGCCTTACTTAAAGGTTTTTCCCCGGTAAGACTTAATTACTTTTGGGTTGTAATAATTATCTCTTTGCGGTTTAATCTACTTTAGTAATGAATGGTTCATTTCCAAGACAATAACCGGTAAGTGTGTGTGGGTGATAAGTGTGGGGTCGTAATTAGTGAGTATTTATATATTATAGTGTGAGGTATGTGGTTTATCATGGTTTAGATGGCGTGGCCTCCGAGATTCCCGACCCCGGATTTTGGGGCGCCAAAGAAATGGTATCAGAGCCTTAGGTTATCAAATCTTGGAAATGCTAGGATATAAAATACATAGACATAGGAATAATAAAATAATCAATTATAGCTCAAGTCGAGTTCATCGTCAGGCTACACGGGTAGTCTTGACAGTTTTACCCTCAAGGGAATTTCGACTCTAAGTTAGTAACACCTTGCCTATTGTGTCAGGTACTAGTGGAGCCTATGAGGGAGGTTGATCCTGTTGATGATGTTATGGTTCCTAAGCATGACCCTACTCCCGAGCTGGAGAAGCCACCCACTGATGACTCAGATGATGACCCTACTGAGGATGTTCCGGAGGAGGAGACTGACCTTCCTATCCCCATAGCTGATGACGTTGAGATGACCCAGGGAGATGGCGTAGGCTGGAGGGATGTAGAGATGTACCCTCACCTGACTATTCGCTCTCCTACACCACACCCAGGGATGCAGAGCCCTTTGCCCTATACTGATGATGATGAGGAGGATGGGATATATGCACAAGTCTACGAGGCTTATGACATATCCTCTAGCGACCCAGACTCACCTCTACCACCCCCGGCGACCATACATGTAGCTGTACATGACTGGATGGTGGCTCAGCTTAATGCTGTGATCACTGCGGCATATGCCCGCATTTCGGAGTTACGACAGGCACTGACAGCTGAGAGAGTCATCCGAATAGGATACCCAGAAGATTTCAGAGCTGCTTCCCCAACCATAGCCCTCAGAGAGATTGATGGGATCGAGCTCCGTACCCATGTTCAGATGAGGATGACAACGATTGGAGGATACATCCCGGTAGTTGATGCAGAGCTGATGTTGGCAGGAGCGATGAGGAGGGTACGTGACCTCACGCGCAGTGACAGTGACTGAGGGACTAGTGACTATATATGGACCTTGAAGAAGGCTGGGTGACTTGTCACCAATTTTGATAGGATAGCTAGTAGTAGATAGCGTTCCTAGCCCTTCAGGGTATACGGATTATATATTAACATTCAGTATTTAGGAAAAGTAATGATGTATTATAATCAGGCTATGTATGAACTCGGTTAGTTGTTTTGTCCCCAAGATATAATTGGGAGACCCTATGGTATATATATCTAGCAGTTACTTAGAAATGGATTTCCACATTATTACACCTAATAAAAACATGCTAGATAATAGATAACATGTGTACATATGAATAAATTAATCCAACTGTAATAATTGCAACTATATTGACAAATTTTCATTATCAGAACAATGCCACCCCGTAGAAGAGGAACCAGGGTACAACACGCAGAATCTGTTAACCAACAACGGAATGAACATGACCCTGTAGTGAACAGAGAAAGTGAATAGGACCTAGACTATAATGAATATGATGAGGAAGAGTATGTAGAAGAATAGGCTGAGGATACCCATCAGGAAGGGAACTCCATGAATGATTTTATGAAACTATTAAGAGCAAATCTAAACCAACAGCCTATTCCACCACAACTGCATGCTGCCCAACAGACTGCAGCCACTGCCTTCAGGGCTTTCAAATCTCTCAAACCCCCAGAGTTTCTAGGATCTGCCGACCCCGTTGAAGCACGGACCTGGCTCAAAGAGATAGAAAAGTCCTTCAAGATACTAGGTATAGAGGAATGACACAAGACCATTTTCGCTTCTTACATGCTGAAAGGAGAAGCTAATTACTGGTGGGAGTCCAAAAGAAACCTAGAGACTGATGATGTGATTCCATGGGATAGATTCACTCGACTGTTCTTAGAAAAGTATTTCCCTAGGTTTATGGAAACCCAGATGGAGATTAAGTTTCTAGAGTTGAAACATGATAAGATGACTATGGCAGAGTATGAGGCCAAGTTTACTGAGCTATCACGATTTGTGCCCGAGTTCGTGAATATCGAAGAGAAGAAGACGCGAAAGTTTCAGCTTGGTCTGAAACAGTGGATTCAGAACCGAGTGGCAGTACTAGAGCTGACAGATTATGCCACCTTAGTGCAGAAAGCCTCGATTGTTGAAGTTGGCAGTGAACAGAATGTGAAGGAAAAAGAAAATAGGAAGAGGAAGATAGGAAGCCAAGGCGGAGGAGGAGGAGTAAGAACCGGGAACAAGACCCTTCCAAGAAGGTTCGTCAGGGGAGTGGTGTCCTAACCTGCACGAGGCCCCGGATTCAGAAAGGCCCCAAGTGAGAGTGCTAGCCAGGGCGGCGGACAATCTAGGGCAACATTTCATAGCCAACCCCGTGCCCCAATACCCGAATGTCAAACATATGGAAAGAGACACCTTGGAGTGTGCACCCAGGCGAGAGTGCCTCTGAAATGTTACAGGTGCGACCAACCCGGACACCTTGCCAACAACTGCACCCGACCCAATATGACGTGTTTCCAGTGTGGGAAGGTAGGACACATGAAATGATTGCACAACATTAAAGCCCCCACCCTCAGCGATGAGCAGAGCTACATCTAACCGGCCCCCAGCTGCTAGGACCATCAACATGACCGTTCAGGATGCTGTCCAAAACCCTGACGTGATAGCAGGTACCCTTCTGTTAAATTCCGAACATGCAAATGTCCTATTTGATTCTGGAGCAACCAAGTCATTTGTATCTCAAGATTTTGCTAAAAGTTAAAACTTAACGTCATACCCTTACGTGAGGTATTACAAGTGGAAATAGCAAATATAGAAATAATTCCTGTAAATCAAGTATACCCTAAATGCAAGTTGAAATTAGAAGGAAGAGTCTTCGAAGTTGACCTAATCCCATTTGTGTTAGGAGAATTTGACGTAATCCTAGGAATGGATTGGTTATCCAGTAATGGAGTACAAATAGAATGTGAACGGAAGAGGGTAAAGATAAGAGCATAAAATGAAAAAGAAGTAGTGTTTAGAGGTCAACGACAGAACCATCAATTTCTGACCATGTTACAGGCAAAAAGATTGTTAAAGAAAGGTAACGAGGCCTATTTGGATTATATGGTAGATACCAAGAAGGAAGTTCCTAATATACAAGTTCCTAATATACAAGACATACCCATAGTGAACGAATTCGAGGATGTATTTCCAGAGAACTTACCAGGGTTGCCACCCGACAGAGAAATAGAATTCACTATAGAATTAGCACCAGGAACGACACCAGTGTCCAAGGACCCATATAGGCTAGCCCAGTTGAGATGAAGGAACTAGCTTCTCAACTGTAAGAATTATTAGATAATGGAATGATAAGACCCAGTGTGTCGCCATGGGGAATGCCAGTACTGTTCGTAAAGAAAAAGGACGGCAGTATGAGATTATGCATAGACTATCAAGAATTGAATAAGCTGACTATTAAGAATAAGTACCCTCTCCCTAGAATTGATGATCTATTCGATCAACTCAAGGGAGCTGTGCATTTTTCCAAAATAGATTTGAGGACAGGTTATCACCAGTTAAAAATCAAACCTGAGGATATACCGAAGACGGCTTTTTGCACTAGTTATGGACACTATGAGTTCTTAGTCATGACATTTGGGCTAACCAATGCGCCCGCAACCTTTATGGATTTGATGAACAGAGTGTTCAAAAAGTACCTAGATATATGTGTGATAGTTTTTAAAGTGATATTCTAATCTACTCAAAGACAGAGCAAGAACATGCAGAACAATTGAGGATAGTCTTAGAAATCTTGAGGAACGAGAAATTATATGCCAAGTTCTCAAAGTGTGAGTTTTGATTAAGGGAAATTCAGTTCTTACGACATGTGGTGAGTAGAAAAGGAGTTTTAGTTGACCCCACCAAGATAGAGGCGGTGTCCAATTGGGAAAGACCAACTACCCCAACAGAGATTAGGAGTTTTATGGGTTTAGCAGGATATTATCGAAGATTCGTGCAAGACTTTGCTAAGATAGCTGGTCCACTGATTAGACTTACCCGGAAGATAGAAAAGTTTATATGGACATAGAAATGTGAGGAAAGCTTTCAGGAACTGAAAAGGAGGCTGGTGTCAACACCAGTGCTCGCTCTTCCCGATGGAAAGGGAGAGTTTGTGATATACAACGATACATCGCTTAAAGTATTAGGATGTGTACTGATGCAGCACGACAAAGTTATAGCGTATGCCTCTCGGCAAGTGAAGGAGTATGAGAGCAGATACCCGACGCATGATCTAGAATTAGCAGCCATAGTGTTTGCCCTGAAAATTTGGAGACACTACCTGTACGGTGAGAAATGCGAGATCTACACAGACCATAAGAGCCTCAAATATATTTTTACTCAGAAAGAACTGAACATGAGACAGAGGAGATGGTTAGAGTTGATTAAGGACTACGACTGTGAAATTTTGTATCACCCAGGTAAAGCCAATGTGGTGGCTTACGCCCTTAGTAGGAAGGAAAGACTCAAGATGATAATGACATCATAGGAGTTAATTAAAGAATTTGAGAAAATGGAAGTTGACGTGAGAATGACCGGTAAAAGAACGGAAGGATTATTTGAGATTAAGCTAGTGCCGGAACTGACTGAAAAGATAAGAGTATGTCTAGAAAAGAAGATGAGCGAAGAAAGAGGAACATTGACCGGTGAGGAACTGAGATGCGAGAAAGACGAGAAAGGGATCATGCGGTATGTGTCCCGAATTTGGATACCAAATGTGCAAGAGTTAAAGGACGAGCTGCTGCACGAGGGGCACAACTCCAGATATTCAATCCACCCAAGAAGTACGAAGATGTACTGTGACCTTAAGGAATATTATTGGTGGCCTAATATGAAGAGAGAAGTAGCAGAGTGGGTCAGCAAGTGCTTGACATGCCAGAGAGTGAAGGCTGAACATCAACAACCTAGTGGACTATTACGGCCCCTGGAAATTCCGGAATGGAAATGGGAACATATAGCCATGGATTTTGTGACAGGCCTACCAATGACAAAGACCAATCACGACGCCATATGGGTTATCATAGATAGATTGACTAAGTCCCCACACTTCCTATCAATCAACGAAAGGTACACCGTATACAAGTTGGTAGACATTTACTTGAAAGAAATTGTAGTAAGACACGACGTTCCCGTTGCCATAGTGTCTGATAGAGACCCAAGGTTTAATTCCCGATTTTGGAGAAGCTTCCAAGAATGCGTAGGCACCAGACTAAACATGAGTACCGCTTACCACCCCCAGACTGATGGACAAAGCAAAAGGACTATTCAGACCCTAGAAGATATGCTGCGAGTATGTGCCATTGATTTTAAAGGAAATTGGAATGATCACTTACCCCTTATCGAATTTTCCGACAACAATAGCTATCACGCTAGCATAGGAATGCCTCCGTATGAAGCTCTTTATGGAAGGAGATGTCGCTCTCCCCTATGTTGGGATAAAGTTGGAGAACACAAGATAATAGGACCAGAGTTGGTCCAACAGACCAGGGAAATGGTGGGACTCATCAGGAAAAGATTGGTAATAGCTCAGGACATACAAAAGAAGTACGCCGACCAGACCAGGAAGGATAGGGAATATAAATTAGGAGAATCAGTGCTATTGAAGGTATCTCCGTGGAAAGGAGTGATGAGATTTGGGAAGAAAGGGAAGCTGAGTCCCAGATTCATAGGACCTTTGAAATTTTGAGGAGAATAGGGCCTCTAGCTTACGAGCTCACCTTGCCTCCTAATCTGCAACAAGTGCACAACGTGTTCCATTTGTCCATGTTAAGGAAGTACCATGCATATGCACGACATGTAATAGAATACGAGCAGGTAGATTTACAACTAGACCTGACCTACATCGAGCAGCTAGTAAGGATAATGGACCAAAAAGAACAAGTGTTGAGGAACAAGACTATGAAGCTGGTTAGAATCTTATGGAGGAATCAAAATGTTGAAGAGTCAACTTGGGAACTTGAAGACGCAATGAGGAATAGATACCCCCACTTATTTTCTAATTGATTTCGGGACGAAATCCTTGTTAGAGGGGAAAACTGTAAGAACTCGAATTTTTGAGACCTTGTAAAATGTTTAATGAATAGTAACCCTGGCGGATGGAAAAAAGTTTTGAGCCCACACTATGTAGTGCATGAGAAAATGAGTTTCGGATTTGATATTATGATTATACGTACCAAATAAGTGTATGTAAATGCTATTAGTTTTCGAAGAAAACGAACTTTGAAAAACGACCATATTTACGAATCATCGAGGATTACGGGAATCATAATATAATTACAAAACCCTACAGATTTATACCCAAGTAGGATAATTCAAAACATAAGGAATAAATACGAAAGGAATTACGTCGCGAACCATTTACGAGGAAGTATTACGAAAATGCTTAAGCGACCGAGCGAACGCGTAAACGATTAAATAAACGTAACGCACTAACTAACCATGGTAAGAAAATAACCATGGTTACTTTATCAAATAGTGAGATAGAGATAGGATGATCAACCAAGACTAATGGAATAGTAAGCTAGGGAAGCTAAGCAAGTGACTTAGCTTGTAATCTACCACAAGCTAGTTAGATTTGTCCATGGATTTGGAAACAAGAAAAAACCTAGGATCCTAAACTAGGAGAATATCAAATCAATATAAGATATCACCAACATCATTTCCTAGAAGCAACCAAGTAGCAAGCATAAAAACACTCCCTCTCTCCCAAAGAAGCTGCATTCGACTTCTTCTTCAAAACCAAGGAAATCAAATTCAAATCTTCAAGTTCTAGCCATGGATAAATCCTCCCATTAATTCTCAAGCTTCCTAACAACCAAACTAAGGTAAGATAAATATTTGATCTCTTTTTATTAAGGTTTAATGAGTGAAATAAAATCAAGAAAGTTGCTAATGAATAGTATGAATAGTAAATCTTCTTTGGTTTCTTGATTTCAATGATGGTTTTAGGTTCCAAAAACTATATTAATCACTCCCAAGAATTTACCATCATCAAGAACACATCTCAAGCTCTCAATAAAGGTAAAAATCTTTGACCCAACTTTATTTAAGCTTCAATTTCAAGATCCTTTTAGTATGTAGTTGTAAACCTAGTTGTAGTGGTGATATTGTTGAGATCTCGATGTTTAGTTAAGTAGATTTAAGGTTGATTGTTGTTGCCTCAAGAACATGATGTTATTGAGAGGAGTTAGTATGTTGATGATTATATGATGATTGTTGGTGATAGTATAAAGATTTAAGGCATAAACGAAACTCCGATCGTAAACGTAATCTCGCTAAAATGAACAAAACGTAACTTTAAGTTTCTGCAGAAAGTCCCGAAGATGTAACTATAGTTTCTTGAAAATTAACGCTTGTTTATGATAGAAAATGTTATAAGGATCGTTTAGGAACTTGAATTGCTTGATTCCGATTTACGGATCAAAGGTTATGGCTGTTTTACTAAAAGTGATTTACGCGACAAAAACTGCTACGAATTACGAACTTTGAAAATATAAAGGATCGACTTAAGAAGGTTCATAAATCATGAAATTTTTACGGAGAGTAGCATATTGAGTTTCCTAACTTCCATAAAAATGTCAAGTAAGAATAATGACTTTCAATTTTATAAAAATATCGGAGCCGAGACCTCGCGATTAGAAACCGTAGAATCCATAAGTGGAGCCGACGACGAAAATGAAAATGAACTTAAGATACTTTGAAAAAGGAAGCGACCATGATGTGAATAAGGACTTAAAGGAATAATAAGGGTAATGTAAGTTGAGAGGGTGCATAATAATTAGCGCATGAGTGCGGGTAGCCGTAAATTAGAATGGGACCTAACGAAATGAATTGTGTTCATGATTATAGATTTCCGAGCGGAACCTAGAGCATCCTCCACCTCGAAATACCCAGGCAAGTTTGCGAACCCAACTCCATTTACTGTTGTGTTATGAAAGGATTTTTTTATTATCATTGCATAAATACCATGTTTGCCATGATACGTAGTAATTGAACTTTTCGCATAATGTAGCGATGTTGTACGATAAGTATATATTATAAAATATTTAATTCCGCTTTAAGCGTGATGTATGATTATAATACCGAGAGTCGGTCGGGATTTTAAGATGAAAACCCGGGAATCATCTCATGAATATTATAGGACGATTACAAGTCCATAATAGTACGTTTTAAAAGGACTCAACGTCCACTTACGAAATATTAAAATACCTCGAACCTTTATTAAAACGATTTCCTAACGATCATATTCCCTCAACTATATTTTATTGTTCGAATAATAAATATTATATACCTATTCCTTTATTATGGGAGAAGTATACTCCAACGATTATTTATTTCAAACCTGATTAAATATTAAAGATTATTCATTGTGTAGACATAAACTAGTTGAGGAATATTATTTTAAATATTCTTTTAAAGAGTAAACTCATTCGAGGTTTATTTATTTATCGATTATCATTTAGTTAATTATTATTCATTAAAGGGTTTATTTATGATTTTAAAATCATAGAATCTGATTTAAAATACTTTCTGATTTTCGGAAAATCATTCGAATAATTTCAAATCGTCGGAGAATATTATCTCGACTTATTTTTATATTTTGAATATAGTTTCAAAGAGAAACTCCCCCCTTATTTAATTATCAGTTGACAACGGTCAAGTCAAATCCTTAGTACTTCCTCCGAAAACTTTCGGAAGTACATATATATATATATATATATGAAGTAAAGCTATACCTATTAACAAGAAAAATGCTTTGGGAAACTTCGATGTGGTTCGAGTTCTCGGGATATGATAGGATCTCCTAAAGGACAAGGGAGGGGTAGGATCCAAGTACTTCATTGGATAGACTACTGGTACCGTAGGAGACGGTACACCATGTACCTAAGGACCTGCGAAGTGTGTGTATACCCAAAATGAGGACACATAGCCCGTATGCGGCAAGGGTGATAACCGGGATACGAAGGTGTCATCCTTCTACTAGTAGAAAAGGTTACTTTTATCGTAGTATGACTGATCATCGTATGCGGTGGCTCCAACGAATGTCCTATGCCTCCAATTGGAATTATGATGCAATACCGTAACCCAAGCCTAGGTGCTGGGTTTACTATTAAGGTATTCGCGGGTTAATAAAATCCACTAAAGGATTGTTTTCGTAAAAGGTGTGTATCACCAAGGGAAACTATTTTCGAATAAAACGTAATTATCATATATGATGTTTTACGTAAGTTTATCATACAGTCATTTTCATACTGTACATTATTATGTTGGGCATTATAGCTCACTCTTACTTTCTTCTAAATGACA
This sequence comes from Apium graveolens, assembly GCF_009905375.1. Classification (NCBI taxonomy): domain Eukaryota; kingdom Viridiplantae; phylum Streptophyta; class Magnoliopsida; order Apiales; family Apiaceae; genus Apium; species Apium graveolens. Next base: position 269,010,726 of record NC_133651.1, read on the forward strand.
CAACACAATAGTGAATCGAGATGCCTACCATGAGAACCACAGCCAGGAAGCAGGTAGGAAATGGCTAGCTGTTCTGTAGATTGATTGGTGGTGTACCACAGGTAGTCCGAATAAGCTGGGTTGGTTTTCAATTATTTTTAGCTCGGCTTATTTATAAGTATGACTTATGTAAAGTAATAAATAAGAAACGCATATTTGGCCGACGGACTAGCCTTACTTAAAGGTTATTCCCCGGTAAGACTTAATTACTTTTGGGTTGTAATAATTATCACTTTGCGGTTTAATCTACTCTAGTAATGAATGGTTCATTTCCATGACAATAACCTGTAAGTGTGTGTGGATGATAAGTGTGAGGCCGTAAAGTGTGAGTATTTATATATTGTGGTGTGAGGTATGTGGTTTATAGTGGTTTAGATGACGTGGCCTCCGAGATTCCCGACCCCGGATTTCGGGGCACCACAATTTTAAACTAGTCATCCACTTATATCTATTATCATGCATAAATCATCCATTAAGCAACAAACATGCCATAATCGTGCTTCAAAACTCAAATAAAACTCAAAGTTAAGCTAAGGTTTGGATCTCCTATACCTCCTTGGAGTGTATATGATCACTATGATGCCTTGATTTATGTTTATCATGATCAAACTTGCAAAGGAATTCAAGAAACAAGTTAGAATTTCGGAGTTATAATTAGTCCTCTTGAAAGAACCGGAAAAACGAGGGCTTGGACATACTTTTATGGACGAGGCTTCTGAACAAGAGGTTTAGAGCATCTCAAGACCTTTCCAACGAGCTATAAAATTTGAGTGAGGTATGAAGGATATAGAGCAGTTTCACATTTATGTCTCTATTTTGGCCGAGATGAGAGAAAATGGAGGGGGAGGAGGAGTGTAGCTTGGTTTCTTGAATTTTTATTCTTGTTTTTTAAGCTAGGCTGAGAGTTCTTCAAGGGGGAGAAGAGAGTGTTCCTGGCTTGGTGGAATTGTGTTTGTTTATGCTTATCTGAATAAATTACTGTAAGGGCTATTTATAACTACGGAAGGATAAGATAGTATTACACGTACTACGAAAAGATAAGATAGGATTAAATCAAAATATCTCATATATCAAAAATATCTTGTTTATCGGATAAAGTTTTGGATAAGCATTATCCTGTTTTGGATAAGCATTATCCTGTTTTGGATAATTATCAAAACCGGGCTTTTATAAAACGCTTTGTACGGAGATAATGTTATCAAAAAAGGTAATCGTATCGAAAATTTTTCGTTGGGCCGCGCACGGGTCAAATCGTAATCCGGATCGAAAAAAACACGGAAAATGTCCGGAATTACCAGATTAGGTTAGGAAGGAGTTTTCGGAAGATTTTCGGGTTGTACAAACGTAAAAATGGTTGAAGTTGGATGATTCCCGGCTTTAGGAAATGATTTGTAATTATTCTGAAAATAATTAATAAATTCATAAATCAATATAAAAATCCCGAGGTCTTGATTTAATATGATTATAGAAACCTCCATCTCACGGTCTCTGAGCTATATAGTATGAAGCTCTTAACTCTGATTCGGTTCCAGGTACTAAATTAATGGAAACCTCTATCTCACGGTCTCGGGTAGTCCTAGTAATTCCTCTCTTCTGCTATTATTCTGAAATAGGAACCGAATATAGAACTTTTATTCCTCCTGACAGTCAACTTTTGTTTGCTTTCTATTACTAGGGTTGTCTAAATACAGAAGTCACCGAAGAAATTCATCACCATGGAATATCAAATGGAATTTCAAAATCAAGGAATCACTAATAAATGATGGAAGGTGAAGAATATGAAGATATAACTGAGAGCAACCATATAAGTACATAAGATGACCAGTCTTAGTACTATACAGTTTACAACACATAATTCGGTGGCGTCCCACCAGACCCTTTGCCACACAGATAAATAGTCAAATCATATGCATTGTCTGCCCCAATCAACCGATAGAATTACTGAGGTAAGAAACAATGTTTAGATAGAAATTCACAAATAGGAAGAGGAAAATCTGAGTTGTAATAAGATCAACAGGACCCTAAGTTGCTTAATTCGAGCTTTGACTTTCTTAGGGAAAACAAGCAATTTATTGGATAATAAACAATTCTTCTTGAACAAGGTATGTCTCAATAAATACGGGAAAGGGTTGAGGATAAAAATAACGGTACTAATGTCCATACACTATAAGACTTGGCTTTCATAGCAGCCACCGACCATTATCATTCCATCTGATCTCACCGGGGTCACACACTCGGTCCAGCAACATCCCTTGACATCAAAAATGCTATATTTAGGGATAATATGGGTGTCTCTTCAGCCGACACATCAAGGGTCCGGTCAGAAATTGAACTTTCATGATCAGACTCGCTTTCCTGAGAGGGATATCTAAACCTCTATCAACATTGCCAATGATACATATATACGAGGGAGAAATACTAAAAGTTAGGGCAGTTCCAGCCAATCCTCAATAGGCGTCAGGGTTACGCCTCCGAAACCCTTGACTAAACTCATAGACTCGCTCCTCCGATTGAGTTTCTTACTCACATCTATATATAAACCTTCCTATACTCTTTTGTATCTACTCCTAACCTAAATCAGGGACTCAAACCTTTAGCTCTGATACCAACTGTGCCGCCCTCAACCCCGGGGTCAGGAGTTGACGTCACCAACAAAAATAATAATAAACATAATATAATATAAAATCATTAATTATACATAACCACGACCCCTTTTCCAAGACCTTTTTAAGGTTTAAGTATGATTTAGGTTACAACTATTACAAAACCGACTTACAACAAACCATCCTGACGCATCTAACTTAATATAGCAACTCAGTAGACCATCTTTGGTCCAACACAACCACCTAAGAGGAGCCTGACATGGAAGAAACTGGAACCCTGCCCTGATTATCGCGGAAGAATCTCCTAGGCATCTGCAATACATATATAAAATATTCTGCAAGGGCGAGCAATCAATTGCTCAGTAGTACCACTATATGAATAACAAGTAAATTGATCTATGATAAAAGAGTTATATGAACATAATTCATAACTTCTTAGAAAACAAGTAAAACATGTATAGACTGGATATTAAAACTAGCATGCTCTGTAAAATAAAATCAACTGTCGTGTGCTGTGGATAAATACCAGAGTTCAATTTTAACATGCTATTTTCAGTTTCAAACCTTCCGTTCTATTACAGGAACCATAAAACCATTTGTCCCGTTACGGGGACCCAAAACCATTTGTTCCGTTACTAGAACCTCAATCACTTGTTTCGTTACTGGAACCACAAAATCATCTGTTCCGTTACGGGAACCACTAAATCAAAATCAGATATATAATTGGACGAATCCTAGGGACAGCTGATCAGTCTATCCCACAACAAACCTGTTCCGGAACTCAGAGACTAGCTAGGTCTCTATCACGCTGGATTAAGCGGTTTAAATAGGGTGTGCAACTGACTTAGCCTCTTATGCAAACCCGTTGGGCCGTTACGGGCCTCTTACGCAACCATCCAATATCTCATCCATTTTATCCAGTTTCCAAAGTCAATTATACCTATATGTTTTAAACAGTAGTATCACATCACACTTTTCAAAACCTCTTTTCATTTCAAGCACATTTTAGAGATAGGTACTTTCAGAAGTTACTTTTCCCCAAAACACATATTTAACAACATTTTCAAATACAGGGGATACGTAACTTAAAATGTTCTGTTCCAGTACATAAATTAAATCAACAATTATTCATATATGTTGAACATTAAAATATTGTCCAGGGGTACTTGCCTTGCAGAGCTTTACAACTAATATCGATTGACCTTGGATTAACTTGGACGCTTGGCTTTATCGCCTTACTAGTATGTTATCCTGGATCCGACTTCGACACTCAGGTTCTTTGCTTGGAACCTCGCTGAGCTGGTCGATTGATCACTAGGTTATCTTTGGTCCGACGTCAATTTTCGGTTTTCTGACTAGAACCTACAAGGTCGAACTACTCTATATTAGACAACCAGTTATGCTTGACATATCCTCGCTATCAGTTCTACCCAAAAGATATCAAAACCCGACTCAAATTTATATGTACTATTATCATACACATAACAATTAAGGTTCACACAATTGGAACTCAATCTGATGATCATATTCAAAATATACGAACACTGTTGTTTCAGAAAATAGGGTTGTCGAATATTTATAAAATATTTTATTTATAATTATATACGTATATACATTCGACTAGTAATCCTAGTAATCACAGGATGTGTCCCCATATTTTTGAATTTAATATTCCCGAAAATCGGGCAGCACCTCCTCTGTTTACCGGCCTACCCGTTGAAACATAATTGACGTCTCAACAATCTAGCAATCACAGTCCAAACCAATTACGCAATCCAAATAATCCCGAGAAAAATATTTAACTACTACTCTATCTCAAAAATTATAAAATAGAATTTATTACTTTGATATTTTTTTTATCAAGGAGATACTCAAAATCAGAATTTTTAAATCGTAACCCGAGGGAAGTTGAATTTTCCTGAAGCAAAACACAACCCAACACAACAGGCAACAACACGCATAAACACGCGCCGCCACCCTCACCTCCACTAATTTTATTAAATTGAGAAATAATATTTTTAAGGCGACTCCAACTCGAGGCTCTTATTTACTATCCCGTACATGTTATCAAAAATTTTCGGGACCAACAAAGCCTTTTACAATTTTGAAAACATTTTACAAGTTTGGCATTTGATGGTGATATCGCCGCAAAACGCTGTTCACTAAAACGGTCATTTATCCCAAACCGTAAGTCCGATTTAGGCGAATCACATATCAAAACGAAAATTAAAACACAACCTATCTAATAATGGTAGTAGTCAAATATGATCAGATGGGTTCGAGTGCCTATTGTCTAGTGCAAGTTAAGCTTAAATAAAATCGGGCATTATGACGGTTACGTTTACATGCTTTCCCATTTTAAACCTATCCCAAAATAACCACCAAGCAACTATATTCCAAGATATTCACTCCTAACATAATTTTAAATCAAAACCTTTTCATAAACAAGGCCATTTCAAACTACTCATCCACTTATATCCATTATCATGCATAAATCATCCATTAAACAACCAATACTAACTTCTTAGATAAACATGCCATAATCATGCTTCAAAACTCAAACGAAACTCAAAGTAAAGCTAGGGTTTGGATCTGCTATACCTTCCTTGCAGTGTATATGATCACTATGATGCCTTGATCTATGTTTATCATGATCAAACTTGCAAAGGAATTCAAGAAACAAGTTAGAATTTTGGAGTTATAATTAGTCCTATTCAAAGAACTGGTAAAACGAGGGCCTGATCATACTTTTATGGACGAGGCTTCCGAACAAGAGTTGTAGAGCATCTCATGACCTTTCCAACGAGCTATAGAACACTAAATTTGAGTGAGATATGAAGGAGATAGAGCAGTTTCAAGTTGCTGTCTCTGTTTTGGCCGAGATGAGAGAAAATGGAGGGGGAGGAGGAGTGTAGCTTGGTTTCTTGAATTTTTATTCTTGTTTTTCTAAGCTAGGCTGAGAGTTCTTAAGGTGGGAGAAGAGAGTGTTCCTGGCTTGGTGGAATTGTGTTTGTTTATGCTTATCTGAACCAATTACTGTAAGGGCTATTTATAGCTACGGAAGGATAAGATAGTATTACACGTACTACGAAAATATAAGATAGGATTTAATCAAAATATCTCATATATCAAAAATATCTGATTTATCGGATAACGTTTCGGATAAGTATTTTCCTATTTTGGATAAGGATTATCCTGTTTTGGATAAGCATTATCCTGTTTTGGATAATTATCAAAAGCGGGCTTTTACAAAATGCTTTGTACGAAGATAATGCTATGGAAAAAGGTTATCGTATCGAAAATTTTGTGTCGGGCCACGTACGGGTGAAACCGTAATCCGGATCGAAAAAGTCAAAACAAGGAAAATGTCTGGAATTACCAGATTAGGCTAAGAAGGAGTTTTCGGAAGAGTTTCGGGTTGTAAAAACGTAAAAACAGTTGAAGTTGGACGATTCCCGACTTTAGGAAATGATTTGTAATTATTCAGAAAATAATTAATAAATTCATAAATCAATATAAAATCATATAACACTCCAAAAATTACCAGAAAAATATCTTACTTATCTATATTTTATTCTGGACATAATAAAATTAACATACTTATACTTTACCACATATAAATATCCACATAACAACATCAATCTTCAGATAATTCACCAAAAATCACAATATAATCATATAATAAATATTTATTTATAAAAATAATTACACGCTATATCCCGAATATTACACAGATTCACGGGATTTGCAAAGATACATTAGGCTGGAAATGGAAAGCTTTAGAGATAACTTAAAGTGGGGTTTAGTACATTCTATTGCATGTTGTGTACACCTGTGTTTACTAATCTATAAAATAAACACTAGTCCTTTGCTTTTAAATTATATCAAACAGATCTAAAATTTCTTGTAACTCTCTCAAGGAAAAAGTTGAGCTCTTTACTTACAAAGAACCCATGATTTGTAGCAAAACACTAGCTTGATTTTAATATAAAATGAAGTGAGTTTTGAAATATTGTGTGCACTGTTTATTTTTAGTTAACATAATATTGCTGCATTTCTTATCTGCTTTTTTCACCTACTAAAAAACATTCAAAAAACCTTAAAATTTTCCAAAACACATTTACCCCCCCCCTATGTTGTATTCATTACCTAACAGAGTCACACAAGAGAATCAATTATTGGTGATCCAACTACTGGAGTGAGAACTAGAAGTGCAACTGCTAATGAATGTTTACATGAATATTTTCTTTCACAAATTGAGCCTAAGAAAACCGAAGAAGCTCTACTTGATTCTGATTGGATATCTGTTATTCAAGAGGAGCTAAATCAGTTTGAAAGAAACAAAGTTTGGGAGTTGGTTGCTGCACCAAAGAATAGAAGTGTAATTGGAACAACATGGGTGTTCAGGAACAAAATGGATGAAAATGGAATTTTCACTTGAAACAAAGCAAGGTTGGTTGCAAAAGGCTACTTACAGGAGGAAGGAATTGACTATAATGAAACTTTTGCTCCAGTTGCAAGACTTGAAGCAATAAGAATCTTTCTTGCATTTACTGCACACTCAAATTTTAAGGTGTATCAAATAGATGTAAAAAGTGCATTCTTGAATGGTGAGTTAGAAGAAGAAGTTTATGTACAACAACCACCTGGCTTTGAAGATCCAGAATTTCCAAACTTTGTGTACAAACTACTCAAGGCTCTATATGGATTAAAGCAAGCACCTAGAGCATGGTATGACACACTGTTAGAATTTTTGCTTAAACATGGATTCACTAGAGGTACAATTGATAAGAGTCTCTTCTACAAGCAATATGGTGATGATATGTTCGTAGTTCAGATCTATGTGGATGATATCATTTTTGGTTCTACTAATGGAAAGCTATGTGAAAGATTCTCAAAGCTCATGCAGAGTGAATATGAAATGAGTATGATGGGAGAGTTGCGTTACTTTCTTGGACTTCAAGTCAGTCAAAGAAGTGATGGAATCTTCATCATCAAACTAAGTATGTCAAGGATTTATTGAAGAAGTTTGGTATGGTTAATTTGTGACGCCCTCCAAACCCAGATCAGAAATTTAGGGTTCAACCCACACACAATATATAAACTTGTTTATGAAATATTATATGCAATGACCCTTATATACACAACCACGGATCACAGCAGGTTAAAGTATGAAATCAAGCTACAACCTTAACTTTTATTACATCACACCAAATCCCAACTAGTTTAACTTATAACTTCAAATAAAATCATTCTTACAAACTTGCATAACTCAAACTACCATATAAAGCTCCTGCTTGCTTGATCCAACTCAACCGGGAATCCTAGCTTGCATACCGGACTGGAGATCCTCATTACCAATAATTTCCTTTTTTAACTGTAGAATGACATAAACAGATTCGCAAGGGTGAGCTAACTAGCTCAACAAGTTATAACAACAATAACTGAGGGATACAATGATCAATTAAAATGATTCAGATGAATCAAGTTTCTCGTTAAGCAATTATTAGAATTGGATATTCATTTTAAGTTTTGAAAACCAAGGTTAGGCTGCTGATCAGTCACGCACTAACCTCGAGCAAGGCACGGAACTCTGCTCTCCATACTGGATCCAAGGCATACATTGGCCTAATCTGACCACCAATCTGGCCTGACCATGAATCTGGTCCACATTTAAAAAACTATCCAATTTTATAACAATTCAACATGATAGACATTGCAATTCAATAAAACAGATTCATAATTAACATTGATAACATATTTATTTCAGAGCATAAAGCAATTCATGAATATCACCAGAGTATATCAAGGTATGGTAGAGTATATAAGTTTCTGTATGTTCAAAAAATTCTGTTCCAGTGTTTGTTGTATGGTGTATATGCATTTGTGGAGTAGTATCATATTTGTGTGGTTTAGTATCTGGGAAATCAACAATTGATGGCTTACAAACAATAAGGCTTACAGCTGAAAGATCAAATGATATGATCAGGGTTCCAGGCTGAATGATTCAAAGCACTTATAATCTAAAGCATAACTATTTTGAATACTAATAGCACATCACGAGAAAGCTCAGATATACTTGCAATATATCTCGAAAAAGGTTCAAAAGTACTTGCCTTATCACAATGATTTCCAACTTCACTTGCATTCGTCCAACGATTCTATTCAACAACTACTTGACTACTTTTTCTATGCGTCGCTTCTACTCATTGATCATTTGCTTTCTTTTTCTACGCCTCGGTTTTATTGATCACTTGCTTTCCTTTTCTACGCCTTGTTTTCTCTTCTAGATATCATAAGTATCTATCAGTACTCAATCTCATATTATTCTATTCATCACGTAGACGTCACAAACTTCTATTTACCCTTCGATTCACCCAGATCCGACTTACGGATCAATAGTTATGATTAAAACGGTCAAACAATGAACATATAAGCATATCACACATATAATTACATCCTGCATATCTACTGACACGTACTTATAATTCCGCTTCAATTATTTTATTACAAAATATTAAAATAGACAATATAAGCTTCTAATAACTTTTTGTTTCGTCTGAATCCGAATTACAGATCAGAAAATCCGATTAAATACATTTCCTGACACTCTTACCAGCACACAATTTATACAACATGTAAATACCTATTCCACATATCACATAATTCATATAACATATAACTCAGTTTATTCAACCATTCGACTCAGTATGTTTAAATCCGAAAACGAGTCAAAACACAATTTCCTTTGATGGTTACGCGACTAAAAAATGTTTACAAAAACAAGAGACCTTTCAAAACGAAAGATTTTATGTCTCGAAAGTATTTTTAATAGAAGCAGAATATATTTCTGAGTCTAGACGCGTTCGTTTTGTATTAAACGGATGAACGGTCTACTTATTACAAATAAATTAAGAATAATTTAAATAATAATAATAATAATTGAATTTTAAATACTTTTATATAATTTCTAAAAATCTTAAAATAATTTTTAAATCATTATTTGGCTTAATTATAAATAATTATATTTTATTTAACTATTTACAGATATAATTAATTGATTAAATGAATTAATCAATTAATTAAATTAATAAATAATTACCTAAAATAATTATAAATGATTAAATCAAGTTTTGAATTTTTGAAAATAATAAAGAAAATAATATTCTGGAAATAAAATAATTTAGTTAATTACATAAAATAATTAACCAAATTAAGTTTGGGATTTAAATCTATTTTTAAAAATAATAAATAGAGTTTTAATTTATTTAAAATAAAAATTCTGTACAAACAGAATTGAATTGGGGCTTTAGGTTTGGGAAGGATTGAAACCGTATCGTATGAAAATAAAAATGGGATGGGTTTCAGGATGCCAGGAGAATCCGTGTTGCCAAGAACAAGCCGTCGGATTTCTGGAAAACCCAAAAAACGGCGAAAATTCCCGCTATCTTGGAAACTACGGCAAGACCATAAGAGCCCCAACGAACTCCGATTTGCGTGATTGATGCTGTGTTTTTTATATCCAAACAATCCAGAAACACAATTCATGCCATAACATCACCAAACCCATTCCAAAACACAACCTCCGATCACAACTCATGAATTTTCTGATGAACAATTCAGAAACTTCGATTTCACATAATACTTGATGAAATTTGATGATTAATATATGAAATTATAGTTGGGATTCATATAAATCCAACCACATAGTCAAAATCAATAACTATGACACGATTAATTCAGAAAAATCAAAAATAAAAACAAAGTAAAACGAAAACTCGACTCATATCGTTCGGGAACCAAATAATACGAGTTTATACATAAATCAACTCTAAAGATCATGATAAACCTTAATATACCATCATAAAAATCCGCACAACCTAAAAATCCAAATTCAAGAACAATGACGAAATTCATTTTTTCCCAAGAGGCCTACCTTATTCGATGATATGGGTATGAGATTATAGAGCATGGAACAAGCTTCAGATTGGTTACAAAGACGTCAACAATGGAACTTCGGATCACTAGATATCGTAGTTTGAAGATGAAGAACAAATTAATCCATTCAAATAACCCTTATCTGAATTTGTAGTTATCTAATTTTTATGAATATTTGTGGATAATTATGAGAAATAAAATAGAAATTCAACTATTTATATTGAGAAATTAGGACCCCGTTGGATCATGTCGGATATAAAAATTTAATACTTAATAGCTAAGAATAATTAAAAACCGATCCAAACGGTCCCCGTTTTAGGATAAACAATAAAATCAGGCCTTTTGCAAATCCAGTGTGACGGCCTCAACCCCGGGGTCAGGAGTTGACGTCACCAAACACAATTACCAGAAATATAAACAACAAATTATTATTAAAGTAAACTAACTCGACCCCGAACCAAGATCCGATCCACGTTCAAGTATGATCTAAGCTACACATTATTACAAACCATTTATTCAAAAGTCTGACACAAACTAACTTATTCAGCAACTCATCAGACCACAAGTGGTCTGATACTATCTACCTCTGAAGAGCCGGGTCCTGAAGGGGCTGAAAACGGTTCTGCCAAGGTCTGATTGGTCTTCTAGGCATCTGCGATATATATATATATATATATATATATATATATATATATATATATAACATGTTGCAAGGGTGAGCATAATCACTCAGCAGTACCAACATATGAATAACAAGATAAAAACAGTAATGTAAACAATGTTAGGAACATAGCTGTAATCATGCAAACAACGTTATATATTGAAAAACTGAGATAACTTGATATCACTGACTAGCATGCTTTTAACAAAACAAACGTAGTAATGTGCTGTGTAAGTACCAGAGTCCAATTTTAGCATGCTATTCACATTTATAAAACCACTGTATCAAGTACTTATACCCTTACGGGAATCACAAAGCCAAATCAGATACGTAAATGGATATGTGAAGACAACTGATTAGGCTATCAACACCAGACGGCTCTAACTGCCACCTCATTTACCTGTTCCGGAACTCAGAGAGTAGCTAGGTCTCTGACCTGCTGGACTAATCGGTTATATAATACGCGCAACCGAATTAGCCTCTTACGCCACCTCAATAGCCCCCCTGGCCCCAATGTATCCCATATCTGACCGTTTTATCCAGTTTTCAAAACACTTGTACCTATCTCATTTTAAAATCATTCATTTTAACAACACACATATAAAATCTAGTTTCGCAAATCATTCCATTCGAGATAGGTACCCGAAGTTACTTTTCCCCAAACATATTGAAAATAGTGATTTATAACTACAGGGGATACGTAACTTAAAACGAGTCTGTTCCATTACGAGATTAAAACATTAGCTATTCATACGCACTGAACCATAAAATAATGGTCAGGGGTACTTGCCTTGCAACTCTTTTATTTATAAGCCTACCCATCGATTACAATCGACGTCAATCCCAACAAGCACAACAATCCACAATTTCATACAACTCGCATTTCAATACAACTTGTAATACAAATAATTATTAAATTTCGAAAATATTTTATACAATTCATTTTATTATTTATAAAAATTAGGATTCAGAACAAAGTCATCACCGTCCACCGTTGACTCACCGAAGTTCATCGTCAACGGCGGTATAATTTATTAGTGCCCGTTATATTACGGGTTTCCAAATAAATTATGCCGATTAACAGAATTTTCCCGCAACGAAAGTTTTTATTTCACGAATATTAGTCGAGCCCAATAACACGGCCCAACTGCAAAGCCCATATCCAAAAACACAGCCACCACTCTCACCGTATACACGGCCTCACGGTCGCCACACACACACACACAGCACGAAACACACACACACACATCACAAAACACACACACACACAAATCGCCAAAGCACACACAGATATATACATACATGTATATATATATGCAAGCAATTAAGTTACGACAGGAAACCGAGAAGATACCGGAAAAACGAGCCAAAAAAATGGCCAGAGAAGCAGCAGAACCACCGCGAAGCGGCACATGAGAAAGAAAAAGAAATAATAGAGTAGAAGAAGAGTGAAAGGAAGACTAGAGATCGAGAGGTGTGATCGGAGAGATTAACAGGGTCGAAGGGGAAGAAACATGGGGTGGGTTGGGTTTTTGTTATTATTATTTTTTTAACCTCCTGCTAACACGTATCAATTGAGGAGGGTATGTGTCAAAATTTTTATATAAAGTTTTGACACGTGTCCCCTAATATCGAATAGTCCAAATTTCTAGCTCGTTTTCCCAAATAAAAGTACCAAGGTGCACACAAAATATTTTCATAAAATTACGAAAATAATCTTAAAATGTCGCAAATATCACGCAGTTAAGAAAAACATGAATTTTGAAATTTTAAAATAATTTTTAAGGTGCACTTTATACCCGCTTTTTAACAATTAAACAAAACAACGTTCGGGTGAAATTAATCCCGAAAATTTCCAAAATAATTTTAAAATTACTAGAATATTATAAAATTAATAAAATATGAATTTTGTGATTCTTGAAGAATTCTGGAATTAAACATGAATTTTACAAATAAACATAATCAGAATATCATTTAAAGATAAATAATTAATAAAATATTGATTTCTCAATTTTATAAAATCCCAGAAATAATTATTTTAATTATAAAATTATAAAACAAATTTTAGAAATAAATCTAGATATTTATAGAATTAAAACCGTAATAAAATCACTTTTAAAAGCGAAATAAAATCGTATGACTCAATAATAAATCACACAATCCAACCCACATATCAACAGTTCACAAATAAATAAATACTAATCAACAAACTGCTGCCAAAATCAATGCAAACATTTTATTTAATTATTTATTCAATTATTACACATTTTAGAATATTAAAAATAAAAGAAAATACACGAGTCGTTATATCCTTTCCCCTTAAAAAGATTCTGTCCCCAGAATCTGACTCAACTAAACAAGTGAGGATATTTATCAACCATGTCTGACTCTAGTTCCCAGGTAGAATAATCTACTTGAGTATTTGTCCACAAGACTTTTATTATGGGGATCTTCTTATTCCTAAGGACTCGCTCTTTACGGTCTAAGATTTGGATCGGTTGTTCCACATAGGACAAATCTGGCTGAAGCTCAATCGGTTCATATTCTATGACTTGATTCGAATCAGGAATATAAGGCTTCAATATAGATATGTGGAACACATTATAAATGTGCTGCCACTGCGGTGGTAACACTATTTTGTAGGCAACCTTCCCTAATTTCTTCAGAACCTCAAATGGTCCTATAAATCTGGGGCTAAGTTTTCTTTTCTGACCAAATCGTACTAACCCTTTCCACGGTGATACCTTTAGTAACACCAGTGCTCCTATCTCGAAGTTCATATCCTTCCTATACAAATCTGCATTCTTCCTTTTCCTATCCTGGGCTGCTTCTAACCTTTTCCGAATTAATGCTACCGCATCTCTGGTTTGCTGAACCAACTCGGGGCCTAATACTTTCTTCTCTCCTACTTCATCCTAGTACAACGGTGATCTACACTTACGTCCATACAAAGCTTCATAAGGCGACATTCCAATGCTGGCATGGTAGTTGTTGTTGTACGAGAACTCAATCAAAGGTAAGTGTTCGTCCCAATTTCCCTTAAAATCCAAAGCACAAACTCTTAACATATCCTCTACGGTCTGAATTGTTCTCTCACTTTGACCGTCTGTTTGAGGATGATAGGCGGTGCTCATGTTTAACTTCGTTCCTAGGCACTCTTGGAATTTGGTCCAAAACCTAGAATTGAATCTCGGGTCTCGATCTGACACAATGGACACAGGAACCCCATGTTTGGTCACTATCTCATCCAAATACAACTTAACTAACTTTTCCAAAGAATACCTTTCATTGATCGAAAGAAAATGCGCTGACTTGGTTAACCTATCAATAATTATCCAAATGGTGTCGTGATTTGCTCTTGTTTTCGGCAATCCCACTACAAAATCCATCGCAATCTCTTCCCACTTCCATTGGGGAATCTCCAAAGGTTGTAACAATCCGATCGGTCGCTGATGTTCCGCTTTTACCGTCTGACATACGTTTCACTTACTAACCCAATTGGCAATATCCTTCTTCATTCCTGGCCACCAAAAGTTTCTCTTCAAGTCTTGGTACATCTTAGTGCTACCAGGGTGGATAGAAAACCTAGAGTTACGCGCTTCGTGTAATACTTCATTCTTCAGTTCCGGCACATTAGGAATCCAAACTGTAGAGGAAAATCTAAACAAACCTTGGTTATCATTTTGAGTACACAACTTTTCTCCTATTAGAGTATCCAATTCTTGTTCCACAACTCCTTCTTGACACCTTTTGATCTTTTCCATCAATACTGAATGGAAGGTAACTTCATATAGTTGCTCCTGACTTTCACTTGGTACTCGAACCTCAATCTCCATCTTTTCCAGGTCTCGATCTAGTTCGTCTGCAATATGAACCATATTTAAATTCTCTTTTCAGCTCAAGTCATAAGCCACCACATTGGCTTTGCCTGGGTGATAATTAATTGAACAATCGTAGTCATTGATCAATTCCAACCACCTTCTCTGTCTCATGTTCAAATCCTTCTGCGTGAATATGTACTTCAGGCTGTTATGATCCGTATAAATATCGCACTTCTCTCCATACAAGTAATGACGCCACAACTTCAGTGCGAACACTATAGCTGCTAACTCAAGGTCTTAAACATGATATTTCTGCTCGTGAGGCTTTAGTTGTCTGGAAGCATAGGCGATAACTTTGTCATGCTACATTAATACGCAACCCAATCCTTTCAAAGAAGCGCCTCTATAAATCATAAAGTTTCCCGTCCCATCTGGCAATGCTAATACTGGAGCGGATACTAACCTCCTTTTCAATTCCTGGAAACTTTCTTCACACTTTTCTGTCCAAATGAACTTCTCATTCTTCCTGGTTAGCTTGGTTAATGGGGATGCAATCTTAGAGAAATTCTTTACAAACCTTCGGTAATATCCATCTAATCCAAGAAAACTTCTTATTTCTGTCATAGTTTTCGGTTGCTCCCACTAGGATATGGCTTCAATTTTTACAGTGTCCACTTTGATACCTTCTTTACTCACCACATGTCCAAGAAACTGTACCTCTATCAACCAAAACTCACACTTGGAGAACTTTGCATACAATTGCTTTTCTCTCAACTTCTGAAGGGCAATCCGTAGATGCGTTGCGTGATCTTATGGAGTCTTTGAATATATGAGGATATCATCAATAAATACAATAACAAACTTATCCAAATACTCCTTATACACCCGGTTCATTAAATCCATAAAAGCCGCTGGCACATTTATCAATCCAAACGACATTACTAAGAATTCATAATGGTCATACCTTGTCCTGAATGCAGTCTTGGGAATATCTTCGGGCTTTATCTTCAGTTGGTGGTAACCGGACCTTAAATTAATCTTTGAAAAATAACATGCCCCCTTAAGCTGATCAAATAAATCTTCGATGCATGGCAAATGATACTTGTTCTTTATTATCAATTTTTTCAGCTCTCTGTAGTCAATGCACAATCTCATACTTCCATCTTTCTTCTTTATGAATAGCACTGGAGCACCCCACGGAGAAACACGGGGTCGAATAACTCCCTTATTCACAATAGTTCCTGAATTGCTTGGCCAATTCTTTCATTTCCATTGGGGCCATCCTATATGAAGCTTTGGAGACTGGTTCAGTTCCGGACATCAAATCAATGGAGAACTCTATCTCTCGATCAGGGGGTAATCCTGGTAACTCTTCTGGGAAGACGTCAAGGAATTCTCTTACTATGGAAATCTCATCCAACGTAGGGGTCTCTTTCTTTGTATCCACCACATGAGCCAAATACGCCTCAAACCCTTACCGCAACGATTTCTTTGCTTGCAATACTGAAAGGAACTTCTTATCTTGCCTTTGTCCTTGATAACTGATCCTTTTATTATCTGGGGTATGCATAAAAACTCTCTTTTTCTTACAGTCAATATTTGTCGTATATAGAGACAACCAATCCATGCCTAAAATAACATCAAAGTCTCCTAACTCAAAGGGTATTAGGTCGGCAAGGAAAATATATCCTGAAATCTCTATGGAGCATTTAGGACATAATTGACTATTGGGTACTTTATTCTTGTTAGCCACCTCTGTGGTCAATGGTTCATCTAAGTCTTCCAATACCAATTACAATTTATTTACATAGTACATAGATATAAAAGATTTAGACGCCCCCGAATCAAATAAAACATTAACAGGTACAGAATTAAGAGAAAGCGTACTTGCAACTACATTGAAATCATGAGCTGAAGATTTCTTGGTCATCTTAAAGGTTCTAGCTCTAGCAGTACTGGTTGCTGGTCCTTGGGACAGGCTCCTTCCAATGCTACCTTGGGTCACTGACTTGCAATTCCTAGCAATATGCCCCACTTTGCCGCAACTAAAACAAGTTACTCCTTGAGTCTCGGACTTACACTCCATGGAATAATGACCCTTCTGGCCACACTTAAAATAGTTGATATTTTCTCGGCACTGACCACTGTGCTTCTTCCCGCATGTCTTACAATCAATCACTGGCTTGCTAAACCTTGTCGGGGTAGAACTAACTGAAGTGGTACTGGGCCTAGCCTGGGAGAAATTCTGTCTTCTGAACTTCTTATTCTTATTATTTCCAGACCAGCGCTGGAACTTCTGACTTGCTACACCCGATTCTGACCTAGCATGTCCACTTTCAAAATTTCTTTTCTTCCCACCCTGCTCCTTTACAGCTAACCTCTAGTCACTTTCTATCACTAAGGCAGCCTGAACTACCGAAGTATATGTCTTGAGTTGTAACGCTATAACTCAACTCCTTATTTCTGGCTTCAACCCTTGTTGAAACCGCTTTCCTCACCGAGCTTCCGAACTCACATACTCTGGTGCTATACGGGCCAACTCCGTAAACTTTACTTCATACTCCGTGACACTCCTGTCTCCTTGCTTCAATTCCAAAAACTCCATCTCCATCTGACTCTAGAGACAGTCCGGAAAATATTTCTCTAAGAACAGTTCTGTGAATGTGGCCCATGGGACAGGACCTTCTCCTTCTAATGCTCGCGTAGGTTCCCACCAATAGTTCGAATCATTATTCAGAAAATAACTAGCATAATCCGTCTTTAAATCCTCACTCACCTTGGTGAGCGCAAACGCCTTCTCCATTTCCTTCAACCATATCCTGGCAGCAAAAGGATCCACCTCTCCTTTAAACTCTGGGGGCTTCACTGCCTGGAAAGAATTAAAACTAACAACCTGGTTTATCCCCCTCATCTCATGCTGCTGCTGGATTTGCAGTTGTTGCTATTGGATTTACTGTTGTTGATGCTGTATGAGCTGCTATTGTTGTTTTTATTGTTGCTGCTGCAATTGTTGTTGCTGCTTCTGGAATTGTTGTTGCTGTTGGGCCAGCTGAGTAGACTGCTGACACAACAAATTCATCAATTCACTCATGAAGGGATCCCCACCAGATCTGTTATTGGGTTAAGAATTCTTCTTTAGTGGCATCTCCTGAAACATAACAGTCATATATAAGAAAATGGATTGCTCCAAGCAGTTTATACATATGTATTAGGAGAGCGTTGCCACTAAGACAATATCCTCATCCTCAGTTTAATTGGATCCATCCTGAGTGAATGATCATAATCTAGAAATTCCAACAACAGAAGCAACAATAACAGTAACAACAATAATAATAATGAACAAATATATAAAAATTAAACAATAAAATAAAGCATCTATGATACAATAACCAACAGAAATCCAACTAGTACAACTGAAATCCAACTGAAAAGAAACCATCCAAATACACATCAAAACTGACTGTCATAGCAGCCTCCGCCTACTACAAACCATCACAACATTATATACATATACAAAGAAAAGAACTACAGAACTCCTGGAAGCCAACTCTGAGCTCTGTATCTCTCTGCTGCAACCCTGGTCTAACCACTGCCACTGCCACCGATAGATCCTAGTTTAAACACTAGCCAGTTCACTAGATCCTGATACTACACAACCCTGAACTATGAGCTAATGAAACGGTCAATGGATCTAGCCCTTTCAACAGCCATCTGGGTCAAAGATCGCACACGGGCCTGCACCCCAGGGGAAGGGGAAGGGATGTCATGGAAAGGTGCAACTGGTATCTGGTCAAGCTGAGCAGCCAACCTCGGACTCTGCTCTCTGATAAAAGATCTATTCACCGCTTGGTGAACAGGGTAAGGGATCGGAGAAGAGGTACCACTAGGGGCCACAGGAGGAACCAGAGGTATCGACGAGGAAGAACTAGGACTACAGCCGGGAGGAAAATCCCTAATAGCAGACACAAACCTATGTACCCAGCGGGGACGAGCACTAGGTCCAGGGATGTCCCTCGGTACAAAGGGAGAAACTGGTAGGGGAAGCATAAGTGTCTCCTCAGTAACAACATCCATAGTCCTCTCGGAGTCAGAGCTATCCGAGTCTGATGGGTTCTTCCGAGATGGAGAACTAGAGATCACAATAGGCCACTGCAAATAGGATAAATATACAGGAAAAACACAATAAGGTCAAGGCAGTTCTATCAAAATATTTAATAGATGCCAGGGTAATGCCGTCAGAACCCTCGACTGACTCTAAGGGTTTGCTCCGCTATATGACTTGCTGACTCACACCTTAAGACTCAATTCTACACCTTTTTAACTAAATCCTTAACCTGGATCAGGGACATAAACCTGTATCTCTGATACCAACTGTGACGGCCTCAACCCCGGGGTCAGGAGTTGACGTCACCAAACACAATTACCAGGAATATAAATAACAAGATTATTATTAAAGTAAACTAAGTCGACCCCGAACCAAGATCTGATCCAGGTTCAAGTATGATCCAAGCTACACATTATTACAAACCATTTTTCAAAAGTCTGACATAAACTAACTTATTCAGCAACTCATCAGACCACAAGTGGTCCGATACTAACTACCTATGAGGAGCCGGGTCCTGAAGGGGATGAAACACGGTTCTGCCAAGGTCTAATTGGTCTTCTAGGCATCTGTGATATATATATATATATATATATATATATATATATATATATAAAGGACGTAATAGGACCAACAAATATTAATAGAAATAGTACGGAGAGTAATATAGTAAGACTAAGACATGGTATGCATATTAACACAAAAAATTAAAACATGAATATTAAAACATGATATGAACTAGAATAGGTTTTGAAATTACTTGGAAACGCTTTTGATTATGTAACTGAAAGCAATCTGCCAGTCTTTGTGTTACAATTTGAGAAAACTTGAGAATAAACTTCGGAAATATGAACTGCTATCACTGGTACAAGATGTGTATATTATCTGCTCTCTAATTTCAAGTGTGTCTATTACTCTCTTCTTCTTCCTATTTATAGAAGGATGAGGAGTCTAATTTCTTGAAACAACAACATTTTTTATCTTGTAGTGGAGTTCTGCTTTCCTGAGTGGACAGCTTGACTTGAGTGGGAGGTCCTCTTTTTCTTAGTGGAGGGGCTGCTTTCCTGAGTGGGAGGTTGCTTTCTTCACAGGATTTTGATATGATTCCTCTTCCACCGAAAGTTGCTTTGTTTGGAGAATATTGTTGAGTTGGTCTCAGCGGGAAGTGTCTTCTTTGTCTTCTTTTGTGGTCTCGGGAGAAATGCTCATATAATAAAAACTAGATACAAAATTTAAATGATGTACAATATCTTTTTTTTACCGTTTTACCCCTAATAATTTGGAGTAAAGAAGTGTCTTTACAAACTGATTATAATATTGAAATAAAGGAAAACTAAACAATATGAAATGATGAAAATTTGGATGAAATTTTTGGGGGTATTTTGGACCTTTTCTATTTTTATTTTTTTTAATCAGTGGAAACTACAGGGGAAAATATCCCGTGACAGTCATCTTCGTTGTCATTTCCTAAATGAACCGGACTGCTGTCGTCATCGGAATCATAAATTGAATTTGCGAGTTGAAGTAAGGATTCTTTGTATTGGCTTCTGGTTTTTGCTTGGGCTAATAATGCCAGGGCATTTGACTTTTGGGCAAAGAAAGTGGTAACTTCTTTGTTGGTAATAAAATTTTGACTTGATAACCATTTTTGAATGATCTCTTTGGAAATCTTTTGGTCTTCTTTGAAATTGCTCCACCATTTGACTTTAAAGGACCGAACAATACAGGACTGTATTTGGTTGAAATGAATTTTAAACTCCCAAGAACAGACCCATGGAAGGAAGAATTTTGAACATAACATTAAGAGATGAGGAAAACGTCTTTCGTATTCTATGGGTTTGAAGTGTGTTTTGAACAGTTTTAGACATTCAGATGCATTTGGAGTAAGAATGTCTTCAATTGCTCCGAAGAAATCCCACCATTGAAGGAACCAAATAGGGAGTTCCTGGACTTGAATTTTGGTATTGAAATAAAATAACCAGGAATGACTATTTTTTTGATTTTGGATAAAGAATGAATTATGCCATGCTTGCTGGTAATCCCAGTAAGAATATGAGGAGCAGTGGTTTAGTTGTCTTTTGAAGTTCGAAGGAAAAAATTTTGGACTGTGGAGTTCTTGGCCCCATTGACTTGGGTGGATGACCTTTTGTATTTGACATGTTGTATATGAAGGCGTTGAGTGTTCTCTATCCTGGGCATTGTAAAAATGTTTGAACGTGACTGATTCAGTAGACAAGAGAATGGCTTGATAATAGTCATTATTTTTTGATAGATCCCAGGGTTTGAATAGCCATCCTTTAGGGAAAACATTTGAAATTGCTAAGGAGGCATCGGCATTGTTAAATCCTCTTTCGACTGACACTATTTTTTGGTGGTTTCTTTTGGTATAGTAATCAGAATTAGATTTTAAAAAGTTTGACTGGTTGACTACTACCTCCTGGTTTTGCATTTTTGGGGTAACTATATCTAGTTTTGACATGGATCTCTGAGGAACTAAGAGGGTTGGATTTTGAAAACTGGCTGTTTGTGTATTTTGAAAAGGAGTATTTGTAGGTTGGCTGGAAGAAGTGTTTTGTTGGGTAACTTTAGTTGATTTTTCTGAAGAGCTTTGGGAGATTGTTGAGGGATTTTGGATGTGGAGGCCATGGGTTTTGATGGTTTGAAGAGCTAGAAATAAGTTATTGTCTTCTTCATCTGTAATCACCTTATCAATCCAGGATGTGATCGGTTTTCCTGAAGAAGTACTCGCTTCACTTTGTTGAGTGGCCGGGAGGTGTCCGGGAAAGGCTGGGGTTTTTCCCCCACCTCTGCTTTTTCGAGGCATGATACTTATCTGTTTTGTAGAAACTCTCGGGTCATTGTACCAGTGATAGCAGTTCATATCTCCCTTAATGTGTTCAATATCAAAATCAAAAATGCTTAATAATGCTTGCCATCTGGCGAAAATTTGTTTTGATGCAATATTTTGGACATCTTTTTGTAAAACTTCTTTTGCCGATTTACAATCGGCTCTAAGGAGAAATTTTTGATTTAATAAATCACTTTGAAATTTTATAATACATAAAACAATTGAAAGTATTTCCTTTTTTATAGTAGAATAATTTCTTTGACAATCATTCTAATGTGCAGATGTAAACTGGACTATTTGTTCTTTACCATTGACTACTTGTTTTAGTATACCTTCGTAGGTGACAGTATAGGGGGTTATTAAATTGAAGAAAGGTGTACCTAATATGACAAGATGATGTATTCCTTTAACTAGGAGAAAATATGTCTTAATTTGGAAGGTTTTATTATTGATAGAGGCATCAACCTTACTAACTACATTGAGGTTTGAGTTATTAGCGGCGGTTAATCTTTCGTTGGTATGTTGATGAAATCTTTTTGGTATTATTTCTTCTTTAATGCAATTCAAATCTGCTCCTGTATCGAATAAAGCAATGGTATCTAAGATAAAGTCATCTGAGAAGACAACTTTGACTTTTATGAGATATTTTCGGTAGGTAACTTGCCTTAATTCATATAAGAAATCTTCATCTTGATCAGGAGTATTGTTTAAACTGCTTAATTGTTTTTGTTCAGTATTTTTCTCTTCTACTTCACGAACTAGAAGGACATTTAAAGCTTCAGAATCTATCTTCTGCTGCTCTTTAAGGATTTTTAATTCTTCTTTGATTTCCTTAATTTCTTTGTGTAGGTCTTGTATTGTTGGAACGGATTTTTGGTTGGGTTTTTGCTTTTTTAATATTGTGGTCAAGTCATATGTAGTTTTTGTTGATGGGAGAATAGAAGGTTTTTGTTCTGGTTTGGGTTCAATTGGTCGTTGGAGTAATTTTTCTAAAAGCTCTTTTCTTATTTGGGGATCAGTTATCTTCTCTATGATTTCGAGAGAATGTTCTTCATTTCTGGTTAGGACGTTGATGCGTCTGTCTTTAGAGGAGGAATTATGAGAGGAAGATGAGCTTGTTGCAATCTCATCTATTTGAAGAGGTTCATCATTTCCAGACATTTCAGATGTCTCAGAGTCGGAAGATTCAAGGAGTAAAGCCGAGATTTTGTTAGATAAGCTTTCTTCTATGTTTAACTCTTCTATTTTCCTATTAAGTCTGCAGAATCTAGATATATGTCCCTTTTTTCCACATTTGTAACAAGTTATATCTTTATTGGTTGGTTTAGTAAATCTATTTTTGTTGAAAGGTTTTTTGTTGTTATTATTAGAGGAAGGTTTATTATAGAACGGTTCTGTTGATTTTTTGTAGAAATGTTTAGACTTTGTAAAAGACCTTTTCTGATAAGGTCTTTGATATGGCTTGCATTCACCATCACATTTTAGTTTTGAATAGCTTTTGTTGGGATTATAGTCATATTGTTGACAGAAAGTCCCTAATTCCTGCTTTGTTCTTTTTATTTCCCATTTGAGATGTCTTTGGAGTTTTAAATCTTGACAAATCTTTAGGCCTTCTCGTTGTGTTTGGCTTATGAGTTGGCCATATGTCAGGTTTTTGTAAGGTATCGGGCTTCCGTGTTCAGTTATTAAAGAGGTTCTAACTCTTTCACCAAGTAAGGTTGGAAGTCCGGCTAAGAATTTTTCTTTCCAATTTGCATGGTTCGAGTCTTCTCTGAGCATGACTCTGGTGAGGAAAGTAGTTTTATATCTTTGGAAATCACTAAGTTTTTTACATTTGAGATTATGTAAAAGCTCAGCATTTTTATCTCTCAGGTGAGAAGGGTCACCAATGAAGTGGTGTGTTATGACTAGAATGAGTTGTGCGACTGCTCCTTGGATAGGGTTTCCTTGTTCATCTAAAATGGGTTTTCCCTCTTCATCTTCCCTAATGGAATTTAGGATTTCAAGATGATTTTCAGGGGTAAGGTGATAGTCCCACCAACCCTTTAATTGGCCAAAGAACCCTGCTATGAGTAATTCGGCTATAGCTTTGTCTGGGGTTCCTATTTGGGTTGTATAAGCATTGGCTGCCATGGTCATTTGTTGTAAATGATTTAGAATATTATATTCAGACATTCCATCTATATTCCATTCATAAACAGATGATGCATTGAATGTAGACTGGGTTAAAATTTCAGGTCTATTTTCAACTCCAATGTCTGGGGCTGTGAATTTTGGAATCATTTGTCGGAGGTCATGAACCTGGGGTATGAAAGCATCTTCATCTGAGTCATGATGTATGACATTTAGTTGTTTAGATGAAACACTGTCAGCAGCTATTTGGGTTGTGGAAGAGGAAGCCTCAAGTCTGCTAAGATGGTCTTTGATGGCTTTAACGAATTCTGGTCTATTTGTTTGAATTTGTTGTTGGCTTTGTCTAGAAACTTGGTATGGCTTAAATATGGGTTCTTGATTATTAATACTTTTGGGTAAATCTATTGTTTTTTGAATTCGGTCTTCTATCCGGTTTAGTTGACTTTCTATGCTATTTAGGTGGGTGTTTGTGTAATTAACAGCAAGGATTGTATTCCTAGTATTTTTTAGTATGTCATCATCTGGTCTTTTGATGGGGTGTGCCTCGATTTTTTCACTATGAACTGTTAGTGTGACATTTCTAAAAGGTGGGTGGTGTGATTCTATAGTTCCGCTGGTTGTTTCCCATTGTTTTTGATTTTGGCTCATGCTTCGAGTGATGGGGTTTAGGTAATTTGTGAATGGGAAAAATAAGTTTTGGTCAGAGGAGTAAATTTCCAACCAATCAAAGAATATCATTTGGATTTTTTTTTGGTTAAGAAATTTATAATAAATTTCTTGAATTTGTGTCTTTTGTTCTTTGAAGTTGGTAAAAAACCAATTTCTTTTTTCAGTGTTTTGGGGAGAATAAAACTCTTCACGGAGAAAAGTTTTATTGATTTGGAATTCTATTTCAATTACATTTAGCTCACTTGGCATTCCCATATTCTCAGTTATAGCAGAGAAGGTTGGGGATGTTGGTGAGGAAGGGGCAACCGTGTTTTGGTTTGGTGGTAATTGACTTTGTTTATAGAATGGGTGAGGTATATTGGAAGAATAATCTACACCACCCATAGAGGTATTGGGTATATCTAATGTAGAGTATCTTGGTTTTGAGGTAGTGTTAATGATAGAAGGGATTTGAGAAATCTTTTCTAAGGTTCTTGAGGAAGCATCTGAATATCGAGAACTAATAGAAGAGGCTCGGGATGATCGATCAAATGCAAGAGTGACTCTTCCATTATCATCTTGGTGAACTTGGTGTATTTGTGTGTTTGGTTCTAATCTTTCCGGTAATCTAGGGCGAGCTACTCCTTCTAAAACCCATTCAGTGGGAAGGGAAGTGTCCTGCCATTTTATGGATCGAGGAATAACTGTGTTAGACCTTGAAAGGTCAGTTTGGAGAAGGATGGTTTCTCCTTTGACGAAAGCAATTTTATGCCCATCATCTCCTATGGACATTATTGCTTTGTAATGAATTCGAAAGATTAAAGCCACTGGAATTGATCCTTCTAACATTTTATAGTTGTGAGTTTTAACTTGGAGTGTCATGCTATGGATAACATTCCTTTCTTTAAGAGAAATAGATAAATTTGGATAACAACTAAAAGAGATGGGTCAGTTGCATAGACTTGATTCTATGGAACTTAACAGAGAGTCATTGAACTCAAGGAATCTAGCATCTCTTAAAATGGCTAGTATTGAGGTGTCTAATCCTTCTTTGGTAAAGGGCTTAATTCCGACTTGGACTAAACCTAAATGGATGTAATTGTATGATTTTGCTAGTTTTTCTAGGGAACTTTTGGTGAGAAGGTGAATTGTTTCGAATGATTTTGATAGGTGTATGTCCCTTTCTTCGGTTTTGATGGAAAAACTTGAACTATACCATTTTGTATCATAAACTTGGCTTTTGGGGATTTTTGGGATGTCTCAACGCTCTATTGCTTTTTGGAGGTTTTCGACGTTGGTTTCGGCACTATGTGTAATATTTCTTGAATCTAACGTACTAGTGGAAGAGTTTGAAAGAGATGTAGTTCTGCAGAATACAGAATCCATGTTCTAAGATCAAAAAAAGACGTAGGCTAAGCTTTTGCTTACAATCCTAGAAAAAACGGGTTTACTGCCTCCTATGGACTTATAACCGATAAACTAGGCAAAACGACTCGGCAAAGGCTTATCTACAAAAGTTTAAGAACTGAGAACAGAGATACAGTAGACAACAATAATACAACTCCCTCCTGGCTCTGATACCAAAAAGGACGTAATAGGACCAAGAAATATTAATAGAAACAGTAGGGAGAGTAATATAGTAAGACTAAGACATGGTATGCATATTAACACAAAATATTAAAACATGAATATTAAAACATGATATGAACAAGAATAGGTTTTGAAATTACTTGGAAACGCTTTTGATTATATAACTGAAAGCAATCTGCCAGTCTTTGTGTTACAATTTGAGAAAACTTGAGAATAAACTTCGGAAATATGAACTGCTATCACTGGTATAAGATGTGTATATTATCTGCTCTCTAATTTCAAGTTATATATATATATAACAGGTTGCAAGGGTGAGCATAATCGCTCTGCAATACCAACATATGAATAAAAAGATAAAAACAGTAATGTAAACAATGTTAGGAACATAGCTGTAATCATGTAAACAACATTATATATTGAAAAACTGAGATAACTGGATATCACTGACTAGCATGCTTTTAACAAAAACAAACTTAGTAGTGTGTTGTGTAAGTACCAGAGTCCAATTTTAGCATGCTATTAACATTTATAAAACCACTGTATCAAGTACTTATACCCTTATAGAAATCACAAAGCCAAATCAGATACGTAGTGGATATGTGAAGATAGCTAATCAGGCTATCAACGCCAGACGGCTCTTATTGCCATCCCATTTACCTATTCCGGAACTCAGAGACTAGCTAGGTCTCTAACCTGCTGGACTAATCGGTTATATAATGCGTGTAACCGAATTAGCCTCTTACGCCACCTCAATAGGCCCCCTGGCCCCATTGTATCCCATATATGACCGTTTTATCCAGTTTTCAAAACACTTGTACCTATCTCATTTCAAAATCATTCATTTAACAGAACACGTATAAAATATAGTTTTGCAAATCATTCCATTCGAGATAGGTACCTTTTGAAGTTACTTTTCCCCAAATAAATTGAAAATAGTGATTTATAACTACAAGGGATACGTAACTTAAAACGTTTATGTTCCATTACGAGATTAAAACATTATCTATTCATACGTACTGAACCATAAAAGAATGGTCAGGGGTACTTGCCTTGCAACGCTTTCAGAAACTCTAAGTAGCTTTTACGCTGACTTCGGTCCTGGCGAAACTCGACGGGGATCTACAAATACAGAATACCCTAATCAGTTATACCGACATGCTTGATATCCTCAAACCCTAATAACCCAAATCCGATAACCCGACTCATATAGTTATTATACACACAATCACGTAATCACGTAGTCCGTATACAAATAGGGGTAAAATGTTTTATATAATAAAGTACGTTTGAAAATAAATTTTTAGAAAATTTTGGCAGCAACTATTTTATTTATAAGCCTACCCGTCGATTACAATCGACGTCAATCCCAACAATCACAACAATCCACAATTTCATACAACTCGCATTTCGATACAACTCGTAATACAAATAATTATTAAATTTCAAAAATATTTTATACAATTCATTTTATTATTTATAAAAATTAGGACTCAGAACAAAGTCATCACCGTCCACCGTTGACTCACCGAAGTTCATCATCAAACGGCGGTATAATTTATTGGTTCCCCTTTATATTACGGGTTTCCAAATAAATTATGTCGATTAACAGAATTTTCCCGCAATGAAAGTTTTTATTTCACGAATATTACTCATTTATTTTCCTGCAGAAAAAGGAAAATAGGAATTAAAATTATATTAATTACCCCACTGCAGAATCCGGCCCAACAGTCGAGCCCAATAACACGGCCCAACAGCAAAGCCCACATCCAAAAACACAACCACCACTCCCACCGTACATACGGCCTCACGGCCGCCACACACACACACACACAACACGAAACACTCACACATCACAAAACACACACACACAAATCGCAAAAGCACACACAGATATATACAGACATGTATATATATATGCAAGCAATTAAGTCACGACAGGAAACCGAGAAGATATCGGAAAAATGAGCCGAAAAAATGGCCGGAGAAGCAATAGAACCGTCACGGAGCGGCATACGAGAAAGAAAAAGAAATAATAGAGGAGAAGAAGAGTGAAAGGAAGAGTAGAGATCGAGAGGAGTGATCGGAGAGATTAACAAGGTCAAAGGGGAAGAAATAGAGGGGTGAGGTCGGTTTTTGTTTATTATTTTTTTTAACCTCCTGCTAACACGTATCAATTGAGGAGGGTACGTGTCAAAATTTTTATATAAAGTTTTGACACGTGTCCCCTAATATCGAATAGTCCGAATTTCTGGCTCATTTTCGCAAATAAAAGTACCGAGGTGCACACAAAATATTTTCATAAAATTACGAAAATAATCTTAAAATTTTACAAATATCCTGTAGTTAACAAAAACATAAATTTCGAAATTTTAAAATAATGTTTAAGGTGCACTTTATACTCGCTTTTTAACAATTAAATGAAACAACGTGCGGGTGAAATTAATCCCGAAAATTTCCAAAATAATTTTAAAATTACTGGAATATTATAAATTTAATAAAATATGAATTTTGTGATTTTTGAAGAATTCTGGAATTAAACATGGATTTTACAAATAAAAATAATCAGAAAATCATTTAAAGATAAATAATTAATGAAATATTGATTTCTCAATTTTATAAAATCCCAAAAATAATTATTGTAATTATAAAATTATAAAACAAATTTTAGAAATAAATCCAGATATTTATATAATTAAAACGGTAATAAAATCACTTTTAAAAGCGAAATAAAATCGTATGACTCAATAATAAATCACACAATCCAACCCACATATCAACAGTTCATAAATAAATAAATAATAATCAATAAACTGCTGCCAAAATCAATGCACACATTTTATTTAAATATTTATTCAATTATTACACTTTTTAGAATATTAAAAATAAAAGAAAATACATGAGTCGTTATATACAGTCTTGGTCTCAACGCTTTGGTTACACGAATTAAGAGAAGATAATATAATAGTTTAATCAAAATATCTAGTTTCTCGAAAATACGGGGTTTATCGATTTACCGAAACAAAATTGTATCGTAAAATTTGTACCGGGAACCGTACCGATAAACCCGTACACGTAAAACCGTACTCCAGATCGAAAAAGTCAAAAAACGAAAAGTGCTCGGAATAATCAAATTGGGTTAGAAAGGAATTTTATCGAGACTTCCGGGTAGTAAAAACATAAAAACGGTGAAAGTTGGACGATCCTGATTATTCGAAATAATTTATAATTAATTTGAAAAGTAGATTATTAAATCTGTAAATCCTTTATAAAATCATATAACCATATATATATATTACTAGAAAAATATCAAAATAATCTATACTTTATTTTAGACATAAAAATTAAAATTTGCAAATATTATCACATATAAACACTCAAACACATATACCAATTAACAGATAATTCACCAAAAATTCATATAATAATCACATAATATATATTTATTTACAAACATAATTACACGTCATATCCCGGATATTACATCCTTCCCCCCTTAAAAGGATTCTATCCTCAGAATCTCCTAAGTAAACAAATGAGGGTACTTTTCTCGCATGTTACTTTCTAATTCCCAGGTTGACTCTTCAACCTTTGGGTATCCCCGCAATACTCTTACTAAATTTACAACTATATTCCTCAACACTTCCTCTCTTTTTTCTAGAATCTCTATTAGATTCTCTACATAAGACGAATCTGCCTGTAGTTCTATTGGCTCGTACTCGATTACATGCCTAGAATCTGGGTTATACTTTTTAATCATTGACACATGAAAGACATTATGAATATGCTCCATATGCGGGGGTAACGCCAATTCGTAAGCTACCTTGTCGAAACGCTTCAAATTTTCAAAAGGTTCAATGTATCTGAGACTCAGCTTCCATTTCTTTCCAAATCTAGACAATCCCTTCCACGGTGACACTTTTAAAAATACTAAATCTCTGTATTCAAATTCCATTTTCTTTCTGGATTGATCTGCATATTTTATTTGACGATCTTGTGCTGCAAAATAACCTCGACAACTTCTTTTGTTTGTTGCACCAACTCGGGTCCAAGTATCTTACGTTCTTCAACTTCATTCAATGAAAATATTTCATTAATAGGTAGAAAATGAGCTGAATTAGTTAGTCTGTCCACTATAACTCAAATGGCGTCATGGTTCACTTTCGTCCTTGGAAATCCGACTATAAAATCCAAAGCAATATGCTCCATTTTTATTCTGGAATCTCTAACAGTTATAATAATCCACTTGGGCTCTGATGCTCCACTTTAACTCTTTGACATGTATAACATTTGCTAACCCATTCCACAATTTCTCTTTTTATACATGGCTACCAATAATTTTAAATATATCTTGACACTTCCTGGATGGATTGAATAATTGACTCTGTCACTGGTGGAATCCAAATTTTGGAAGAAAATCTAAGAATACCTTGATCATCCTTCTGAATGAATAACTCTTCTCCTACTAAATTGTTAACATCCTGATCCATTATCTTCTCTTGACATCTGTTATCTTCTCTAACAACCCTGATTGAAAGGTCATATTATACATCTTTGCTTCATTTAGCTTACAAATTCTGACTTCCAATTTCAAATTCTGAAATTCTCTATATAACTCTTCTGGCACAACCAACATATCAAATCTCTCATTTCTGCTTAATGCATCTGCCATTACATTTGCTCTTCTTGGATGATAGTTAATCGTACAATCATAGTCTTTAATCATCTCTAACCATCTTCGTTGGCTCATATTAAGTTCCTTCGATGTGATTATGTATTTCAAACTCTTATGGCC
Source organism: Apium graveolens (assembly GCF_009905375.1). Taxonomy (NCBI): domain Eukaryota; kingdom Viridiplantae; phylum Streptophyta; class Magnoliopsida; order Apiales; family Apiaceae; genus Apium; species Apium graveolens. Next base: position 269,041,901 of record NC_133651.1, read on the forward strand.
TGTATAAATCTCATATCTTTCTCCGTATAGATAATGTTTCCAGATCTTCAAAGAGAATACTATTGCTGCTAGTTCAAATTCATGAGTAGGATACTTCTGCTCAAGAGGTTCCAGTTATTTAGACGCATTTGCAATAACTTCATCATGCTGTATCAAAACACAACCTACTCCCTTATGAGAAGCATCACTATAAATTACAACCTCTCCTTGATCGTCTAAAAGTGATAAAACAGGTGCCGTGATTAATCTCTTTTTCAACTCCTGAAAACTTTCCTCACACTTCTCATTTCATATAAACTTCTCATCCTTCCTGGTAAGCTTTGTCAGAGGTTTTGGAATCTTCAAGAAATCTTAAACAAATCTTCAACAATATCCTGCCAATACTAATAAACTTCTCACTTATGTTGATATTTTTTTGCCTCTCCCAGTTCATAATAGCTTCAATCTTTGGTGGGTCTACTTTGAGTCCTCCATCACTGACTATATGTCCTAAGAATTAAACTTTATGCAACCAAAACTTACATCTTGAAAACTCAACATACAATTTCTCCCTTCTCAAAATTCCCGAAGCTATTGTTAAATACTCCGCATGGTCCTTTATTAGGAATATGTGTATTAGTTTGATGATAAGTTCAGCAAAACACTTAAGTAGAAATCTAGTGTTTGTAGCCTCAATGGATAAGACCATTTTGGCTATCCGTTGAAGGAGTAGCCTTACTTAGCAATAAGTTTGGTATTATAGCACATCTCACTCTCTGGTTTAAAGCTGTAATTCTTAGATGTTGTTAGGAGATAATCAGTCATGTTGACTACTAATGGATGTACAAGTAGGAGGGCTAATTGTAAATATTTCATGCCTTGTAATTTTGTATAAGTGAAGAAGTGTCAACTGATATTGAAGACCTTCAACGGATAAGAAACTAAGCTTCAACGGATGTCTCTAACGCTTCAATGGATAAGCGCTTCAACGGATAAAGCTTTAACTGCTAGAGCATCAACGGACAAAGCCATCAACGGATGAAAGCTTCAACGGATGCACTGCTAGAGCATCAACGGATAAAGCCATCAACGGATGAAAGCTTCAACGGATGCTTAGTCTCATAGCAGTTGATAGTGACAGTTAACAAAGCTAACAGAGGCACATGGATTGACAGAGATGTGGTAGCCTATTTCAGGAACAGCAGAAAAAGCAGCCGTTTTTAGTCTGGTTCAAAATGGAAAGTCAACAGATAATTCCATATTACACTGGATAAAAATGGAACAGAAATAAGTGGAGAACTATTGTCTTATTGTACTTTATCTTTGTCTTCACTTGTAAACTTGGTGTTATATAAACCAAGTAGTAGCTAGTAATTAGACATGAATTTTCCCTGAGCTGTTTAGAAATATCAAGAGAGAAAATCATCTAGTTTGTACTAGGAAGCAGCTGTGATTTAATTTTGAATCACAGATTTTCTGAAATAACACATCTCTGGTGGAACAACAAATCCACCAGAAAAGTTTTTAAGTTCTTTGTGTTCATTTCATTTGTGTTTAAATATATATCTGTCTGCATCAGCTCCAAGCAATTTACACACATTTGATCACTCAAACACTTAGTCTTACAAATTGCTCAAAACTTGAAAAAGTTTTGAGATTTACATTCAACCCCCCTTCTATAAATCTCATTGTTAGTCCACTGGGAATAACAATTGGTATCAGAGCACGCTCTTAACATACAAAGAGTTTAAAGATCTATTCTGCTAACATCATGAGTAAGAAGGATATTGGTATAAAGATTCCAATCCTGGAAAGAGATAACTATCATCACTGGAAGGTGAAGATGCATTTACATCTTCTCTCTCAAGATGAAAACTACATCAAATGCATTGAGAATGGTCCTCACATCCCACACAAGGTGGCCACAGCTGCTACTGCTATAGTTGCTGTTGGACAGTCTATTCCCAAGCCAAAGGCAGAATGGACTGTTGAAGATATTGAAGAGGTCCACAAGGACAAGAAAGCCATGAACATTTTGTTTAATGGCCTGGATCAAGATATGTTTGATAATGTCATCAATAGCCAAACTGCTAAGGAAATTTGGGATACTGTGCAGCTTATCTGTGAAGGCACGGAGCAAGTTAGAGAAAACAAAATGCAGCTTCTCATTCAACAATATGAATATTTCCACTTTGAAGAAGGAGAATCATTGAATGATACATTCAACAGATTTCAGAAACTATTGAATGGATTAAAGCTGTATGGGAGAGTGTACCAAGTCAAGGACTCCAATCTAAAATTTCTAAGGTCTCTACCAAAGGAATGGAAGCCTATGACTGTTTCTCTAAGAAATTCTCAAGATTATAAGGACTTCACAATTGAAAGATTATATGGAATTATGAAGACTTATGAACTTGAGATGGAGCAAGATGAGCTGTTGGAAAAGGGAAAGAGAAAAGGAGGATCAGTTGCACTTGTAGCTGACAGTGAAAAAGTTGAAGCCAGAAATGAGGAAAAGACAATGCCAAGTCTCAAAATTGGCACAAGCAAATCAGAATCAAGCAAGGGTAAAGAGTAAGTTGCTGAGGATGAAGACAATTCCAGTCAAGATGAATCTGATGATATTGATGAACATCTGGCCTTTCTGTCCAAGAGGTTTGCAAAGATGAAGTTCAGGAAGGGAGAAAAATCAGAGAGAGGAAAGGCAAAGAAAAGGTAAGAATGTGGTAAATGTGGTCCTGGGAGGCTCACACTCTCCCCCTAGGAGCCCGGGCTCAGGAGACGAGGTATTCTCAATTCAATCCTACCCGGAGATGATGATCTCATTCAGCAACAAGGATTATGAAGGGGTCAACCCAAATCACAACGAAGCTTTGGTGGTAACACTTGATATCTTTGACAACGAAGTGAGAAGGATGCTGATTGATAATGGATCTTCAGTAAACATACTCTTCAAGCATACTGTGGACCGGATGAAGCTAGGGAGCGTGCGCTCAAATGAATCCCAAGAGGAGCCTCTGTATGGGTTTGGGAACAACTTGGTCCCGATCCAAGGAACTTTGTACTTGCCAGTGATATTTGGATCAGCCCCAAACCAAGTTACCCATGTGATTAAGTTCTACGTGATCAATACTCCCTCATCTTACAACGGCATAATCGGGCCCTCAGCCTTGACCAGGATCCAAGCAATCACCTCCATATCACATTTGAAAATCAAATTCCCAACCCCAACCGGGGTAGGAGAAATCAAGGGAGACTATGAGGTAGCTGAAAGATGTTATAGCCAGGCTCTGGTAATGGCTGAGACCCATCAAGACAACAAGAGAAAGGCCGTCGTGCTCCGAAAACAGCAAAGTATTAAGAAACATCGCCAACGATCAAGGGATGACGGGAGAAAAGAAGTTCAGGTCATTGAGACCCTCTCAGATCCAAAAGCAACCAAACAAGGCTCAGAAGAGCAAAAAAGCAACCAAGTCACAGAAGGGATTGAATTGAGCCTAGGCCTTGACCAAACCAACCCTACTGTGCAAGCAACCAACCCAGAAAAAATCGGAGAAAGAAACAATAAAGAGATGACAGCACAGGCTCAGATTTATATGAAAAATAACACAGATGCCCGGATCCAGAAGATGGTATCAAATACGGATCAATCCAAGATAGAGGTCGCTGTTGAAATGGAAATAATTCTGATCAGTACAAGCGATCCTTCAAAGAAGATAAAGATAGGATCCGGGCTCGACGCTAATTTCAGAAAAGACTTGATGTCACTACTCCAAGGGTACTCTGATATATTTGCTTGGACCCCGAAAGAAATGCCCGGGTTGGATGAATCCATAGCGATGCATAGCTTGGACGTCAACCCAGAGAGGAAGCCAGTCAAGCAAAAGAGAAGAAATTTTGCCCCGGAAAGGCAGAAAGCAATCGATGAAGAAATTGAGAAACTACTGAAAGCTGGAATAATAGGCGAAGTCAAGTACCCAGAATGGCTGGCAAATGTAGTGATGGTGAAAAAAGCAAACGGAAAGTGGAGAATGTGTATCGATTACACAGACTTGAACAGTGCATGCCCCAAAGACCCCTACCCCTTGCCAAATATTGATTAATTAATCGATGCAACCTCTGGGCATGTGATGCTAAGTTTCATGGACGCCTACTCGGGGTACAACCAGATCAAGATGAATCCCAGAGACATTCTAAAGACAGCCTTCATCACCCACAGGGCGGTCTATGCCTATGTAATGTTACCATTCGGATTGACTAATGCGGGAACAACATATCAAAGGGCAATGAACAAAATCTTCAAGGACCAGATTGGAAGGAACCTGGAATCCTATGTGGACGACATGATTGCAAAATCCACAAGCATCCCCGGGCACATAGGAGACCTGAGAGAATGCTTCGAAAACTTGAGAAAATACTCTCTCAGACTCAATCCAGAAAAATGTACATTCGGAGTAGGGGCAGAAAAATTTCTTGGATTCATGATAAGCAACCGAGGAATTGAAGCCAACCCAGAAAAGATAAAGGCAATCCAAGAGATGAAGGCCCCCAGAACGCAAAAAGATGTGCAGAAGCTAGCAGGGTCACTGGCTGCACTAAGAAGATTCATCTCCAAGCTAGCTGAAAGATGCCTACCCTTCTTTGACCTGTTAAAAGGGGCAATCAACAAGAGAGAAGTTAATTGGAGCCCGGAATGCCAAAGCGCATTTGAAGAAATCAAAAGGTACCTTTCTCAACCCCCTATGTTAACAAAAGCTCAACCCGGGGAGCCCCTATCCCTTTACCTGTCAGCAGGGGCCCTGGCAGTTGGAGCAGCCTTGATCAGGGAAGAGAATGGAAAACATCAACCAGTTTATTATGTGAGCCAAGTGCTAAAAGATGCAGAGACCCGGTACCCGAGGCTAGAAAAGTTTGCTTTTGCATTAGTCACAACATCCAGGAAACTCAGACACTACTTCCAGGGAAGGGAGATACGAGTTATAACAAATCAACCATTAAGAAAGATAATACACAAGCCAGATGTCTCAGGGAGGTTGGTAAATTGGGCAGTTGAGCTAAGTCAGTTCAACCTAAGTTTCATTCCTAGAACAGCAATCAAAGCCCAGGCTCTAGCTGATTTCATCATAGAATGCAATTTCCCAGAAAAAGAGCCCGTGCCCATGTGCATTGTCCCTGAGAGAAGCACAGATCAAGAAACAGAAGCCTGGGCTCTCAAAGTTGATGGCTCTTCAACCAATGAAAGATCGGGAGCCGGGCTCATCCTAAAGAGCCCAGAAGGGTTCACAATCCAAACTGCGATCTCCTTTGCATTCTCAGCAACAAACAACCAAACAGAGTACGAGGCCTTGATTGCAGGGTTGAAGCTAGCAAGAACACTCAGGATCCGGAATCTCAAAATCTACAGCGACTCCCAGATCGTCGTAAAGCAAACAACCGGCGAGTACATAGCCAAGGATCCAGTTCTAGCCAAGTATCAGGCTCTGGTCCAAAGCTACCTCGCCTTGATACCAAGGATACAAGTCATCCAAATCTGCAGAGAGGAAAATTCAGAAGCCGATACACTATCTAAGCTTGTTCAAAATTCATCAGACCTGGATTGTTCCGTCTACTTCGAAGAATTGCAGAAACCAAGCACAGATTCTGAGGAAGCCATGGAAATAGACAACAGTCCAAATTGGATGACCCCATTCATTAACTACTTGGAGAAGGGAGAGCTCCCGGAGGATAAAGGGAAGGCGCAAAGGTTAAAGGCAAAAGCTTCAAAATTCTTCATGGAAGAGGAAATACTCTATCGCCGGACCTTCTCCTCCCCAATCCTCAAGTGCATAGGCCCAGGAGAGGCACAATACTGCCTCATGGAAGTTCACGAAGGAATCTGCGGGGACCACATGTCCGCAAAAGCACTAGCTCATAAAATCATAAGGCAGGGGTACTACTGGCCTACTATCCACCAGGATTCAATAGACTTTGTGAAAAAATGCAAGGAATGCCAACTCTTCAGCAATGTGACACAGATGAGCCCAGTCCTACCCTCCTCAGTCTTGTCACTAATCCCATTTGCTGTATGGGGAATTGATATCATGGGACCCTTTCCCAGAGCCAGAGGAGACCTCAGATACTTACTAGTCTCAATTGACTATATGACAAAATGGGTAGAGGCAAAGGCAATGAGAACAATAAACCAACAAGACTGCATCAAGTTCATGGACAACATATTGATGAGGTTTGGGATCCCGAGAGTACTTGTCTCAGATAATGGTCCACAGTTCGTCGGTTCAGAATTTGAATCCTACCTTCAAGAAAGGGGCATCCGACACAAGAAGTCATCTGTAGCCTACCCTCAAGGAAATGGCCAAGTTGAGGTAACTAATCGAATACTTCTCAGGGGGATAGAGAAGAGACTCAGGGAAAGCAAAACCAAATGGCCAGAAGAATTGCCTAATGTACTTTGGGCATACAGAACAAGCCCCATAACAAGCACAGGAGAAACCCCCTTCAAGCTGGCTTATGGAACTGAAGCCATGCTACCAATTGAAGTAGGATCCCCCTCCCATCGAGCAATCAACTTTGATGAGATAGCAAATGAGGAGGGGCTCAGAACGAATATTGAGCTAATTGATAAAGTCTGAGACCAGGCAGTGGCAAGAATGGAAAAATATAAGCAGAAAACAAGAGAGCACTTCAGCAAGAAGTCCCGAGTCAAAAACTTTCAGGTTGGAGAACTGGTACTTCGAGACACGGAAGCTTCAGACCCCACCGACACTGGAAAGCTAATGCCAAAGTGGGAAGGCCCATACAAAGTCAAGGAAGTTCTAAGGCCAGGAACATACAAGCTCATGAACATGGATGAGTCTGAAGTACCGAATACATGGCATGGACTCAGGCTCAGAAAGTTTTACCAGTAGAAAAAAAAACAAAAGCAACCAAAACTTATAGCCTATGGCAAGCAACCAATCTATGATCCTATATTTTTTATGAAAAAATTTGCAAATCAATGAAAAGAATTTTCCTTTCTTAGAAAGTTATTACTTCTAAATTACCAGTTATGGAAGCAAAAAATAACTCGGGTACCTTCTCATACCCGGGTTAGAAGAAAAAAATGAAAGCAACCACTATTTGCTTAGAAAAATTCTAAGTAAATGGAGCAATCACCAATCCGGGTTAGACATACCCGGATTGAAAGCAAATTTAAAAGCAAAAAACAACCCGGATTAGCATTCAAATCCGGGATGCAAAAAAACATTATGTACTTAAATTTTCCAAGTACATAAAGCAAAAAAGCAAACATCAATCCGGGTTCAACATACCCGGATTGAAAGCAAAATAAAAAGCAAGTAAATAAAGTAAAAAAGTAAACATCAACCCGGACCCTGTCCCATACCCGGACCAAACTCGATGTAAACCTAGTCCGGATTAGGGGCAATGACAAGCATCCGGATTTCTCAAAAAGGAAAAATAACAGGTAAAAGAAAAGCAAACATTTTCTACGACGGAAGAAAATTTCAAAGCAGGATCCGGATTGACATCAATCCGGAACAAATCCAAATATTACATATAGTTCAAATCAAAGTACGAAATCAAGAAATCCTAGAAATGAAATTACATGGGCTGGGCCCGAGAAGCTTTGCAAAGCTGGTCCGGCTCTAGAGGAAGCTGGGGCTCGGACCATCATAGGGTTCCGGCTCCCCTTGACCCTGCTCAACCGCACCCTTTGCAGCAAGGAACTCTTGAATAAAGCTCTCCCAGGAAGCAAAGGGTTCAGTCTTTATATGGCGCTCGGCAACAATCCAGGACCTGCGTACCTCGGGAACCCCGACCTGAGCAACCTCGAAGTCATAAACATCGCTAGCCTTAAACTCAACAATGATGGCCTCCTTGTTCAGATTCTCTTTAGCAGCAAGCTCGGCCTTGAGCCTCTCAACTTCCTGGGCCATCCCCTCAGCCCGGGTCTCCGAATTCTTCAGTTTCTCGTTCAACCCGGTCTCCACAACCCGGAACCCCTCCCGGGCCTCCTCCAGCTCACCCCTCAGGGAATCAGAAAGCATCTTCTCAGCTTTAGTCCGGTTGTTAGCCTCCTTGAGCTCAGTGAAGGCAACATCGGAGCAGATAGATATCGCACTCCCGAGCTGAGAAAAAAAAGGGAGAACATTATTACAAGCAAAAAGTGGATTGGGGGGCATAATCCGGAACTATGGGCGTAAAAATTCAGAAGTTACCTGCCCCCATTGACCTGTGACCCTCTTCAAGGCAGCAGTCATATTATAACCCTCAACCTCCTCCTAATCTTCCTCGAAGGGGATACTGGACATGAACCCGGCTAGGTCGATTAGAGTTTTGGTTCCTATCTTCACGGCCTCCCCATCCGGTCCCTTCCCCTCCGAGTCGCATATGACTCGGTCAGCAATAACAGTTTTTCCGCGAGGAGGCTTTCCCGGGGCGGATTTCCTCTTCTTCGAAGGAGGTTCCTCATCAGAGATTTCCTGGACGTCAGGGTCCTTAGCCAGGGGAGCATTACCCGGATCAACAATATTCCGGGGAGCAGAAGATTCGGCACCGCCTTCTATATCCGCAGATCCGGATCCGGTACCAGGCGCCCCCTTGGTTGTCTTGTATGCCAACCCCAACGAGTTAAAAGCTGCTGCATAAGCTGAAGAGGACATTATGGCCCGGGATGCAGGGTTGTAATGCGGCAAACCTGAAAAATGGAAAAGAAAAACTATAAGCACAGGATTGATAAAAATACAAATACTACCAAATCCGGGAGTAAAATATTGCAACATGGACGGATCATGGGAAGACGATTTATGCAAATAAGCGACAAGTAAAAAAGCAAAATATACGATGATCCGGATCATCAGGGAAAGCAGAGAGACCCGGATCAAATACCAAACCCTAAAATAAGCTAAAAGAAAGAGGAACGTAATCCGGATTTCCGAGTATAGACGGGAACCCGGATCACTAACAGAACAAATTAAAGAAAAACTTACAGCCAAGTTGGAACAGGAGTTTATGGTTCATAAACGTATCCCGGGTTGGCTGGAACCCGAGACTACCGCAAAATTTTCTAATTTGATCTACAGCCTCCCCCTCTAAGACCTCCGGGTTGAACTTCGTCTTAACCTCCCCAGCTGTGAAGTATGGAAGATACTCCAAATCGTATCCCTTCAACATCAATATCTCCCCATTCTAATGTTTCAAAGAAGTCTGGTGCATAATCGGTTTGGACCTACCTGGGCCAAATCCGCACTCTGCTGCCCGAAATCTCAGCTTGTAAAAAGGTTTCTGGCTTGACCTAGAAAGATAGAATATCTGGTGGAACAACTTGAAGGTCGGCATGAGCCCGGCCTTGTTGCAGCAAGCTATGAACCAAGTCATAGACTTTATTCCATTTGGGGTTATCTGCATGGGGGATATCCTATAGATATACTTGCACAGGTGCTTGAGAAAAATATGGCAACGTGGGCTCCACCCGGACCTTAAATGCTCCAGCCAGACCGGAACAAAACCATCCGCAGGACGATGGAAGATCCTCTCATACGGCTCGGGCCACCTCCAAGTGATATCGGGAGTCAATTGAAAAGCAGCCCGAATTGCCTTGTCCATATCACCCGGGTCAGATTCAGCATAAAAATCCTTCAGCTGGTAATGATCCCGGCTGATCCCAAATGAAGCAAAAGCTGCCTCCAGGGCGCCCTGATCATAAACGCCCGGGTGGCCATCCTCGTGCCTCTCATATCTGACTCGGGTATAGTATATGCTATCTTCAAACCCGGGTGGCTTTCTAACAAAGTGATATTTAATATCGGACCAGCGGCCATCCGGGGTGAAAATAACAGAGTTCTCTGGAAGCCTCTTGAACCGGAAGCTCATAATTGTTCCCATGGACCCGGACCCCTTTCTAACCATCTCGCCCCGGATCTGTTCTCTACCAGACGAATCTGGATCACTCTCCTCGTCAGAAAAGTTGGGATAGCAGTTGTATACTTTCCTAGCTCGCTCTTTGATCCGGACCATATACCTATTAAAATGAAGGTCAGTTAGTCTGGGCCCTACAGATTTTATTTGTCTTGCTAAGTGGTCCGGATCAGGTACGTTATGTTAATTTTATCATAACCTAATGATCCAGACCACCAATGCAAGTCCAACCCGGAAAAACATCAACGATCCGGATCATGTTAACTACAATCCACAAAAGCAAACCACCATGGACCTGGATCTTGATAGCAAATACCCAGATCCGGATCCATAACAACAAAAAACTTAAAGCAAAGCCCGTATACCCGGATCCCAACGACAAACAACCACGACCGAATCAAAAGCAACCAAAAACAGATCAAAAAACCTAAGTCATACAATCCTGCCATAAACCTCCCCCAAATCCGGATCCTACACACCCAACCCGGATCAAAATCAAAACCCTAACCCACAAACAGTGAACCCAAGAATCAAACAGCGAAATTAGCACCTTTTACCTATACACACATATATTTCACCCAAGAACACGAAGAACAACGGTGGAAAAAACCCAGAAAAATCAAATGAAAAACCCATACAAATCAACAAAAATCGAGCCTAAAACAAAGAGACACATACATATCTACAAATAAACAAAAAACCAAGCAACAAAAACAACCAAAAACCTCGATTTCCATTTCGAAGAAATATAACCGAATCTCAAGCATGCAAAATCAAAATTCGAAAAGCAAAATCGGAGAACAAATGGAAAAAACAAGAAAGAAGAGATCTTACAAGTCAATTGAAGATGGACGGAGAAACCAGTGACACGCGGCGGCAAGAACCAACCAAGAGCACGACACTTCGTAGAAAAATGAGAGAAAATGAAGAGAGAACTAAATGACTGTTGATTTTCCTTTTGATGGTGAATAAAAAAGAAAAGAGGAAAAAAAGGGGGTCGGCCTTTTAAAGGCATAAATGAGGAAAACTACCCCTGCCACGTGGCAGAATCCTACTGGTTCCAGAAGCAGTTACAAAAAAAATTTAATACATATATATGTGTAATTACACACATATAAATGCAAATTAAACCCATAATGATTGTGGGCCGAGTTTTTAGGAAATAACTGCCCAAAAATTCAAATTCGTGGGAGGGAATAAACTGAAAGACGTTACAAATCCCAAACTTTTCAAATTCCACAGCCCAATACCCGGATCAATAGCAAAAATCCGGATCATTGTCAACCAGGATTATTCTACTATTCTACCTTAATCCGGATTGACATCTACCACACCAGATCTGGATTGGGGGGCAACCAGGAGCAGGAATTTTTCCTAAGCAACTATTCTACCTCAATCCGGATTGGCATCTACCACACCAGATCCAGATTGGGGGCCAACCAGGAGCAGGAATTTTTCTAAGGCATCAACCATTCTACCTTAATCCGGATTGGCATCCACCACACCAGATCCGGATTGGGGGGCAACCAGGAGCAGGAATTTTTCCCAAGCAACTATTCTACCTCAATCCGGATTGGTATCCATTACACCAGATCCAGATTGGGGGGCAACAGGAGCAGGAATTTTTCTAAGGTATCAACCATTCTACCTTAATCCGGATTGGCATCCATTACACAAGATCCGGATTGGGGGGCAACCAGGAGCAGGAATTTTTCTGAAGAAACTATTCTACCTTAATCCGGATTGGCATCCATTACACCAGATCCGGATTGGGGGGCAACCAGGAGCACAAATTTTCTGAAGCAACTATTCTACCTTAATTCGGATTGGTATCCATTACACCAGATCCGGATTGGGGGGCAACAGGACAGGAATTTTTTTTACTAAGCCAAATATACAACCCTACTCTACTCCCTCATCCAGAAAATCTGCATAAGGGAGTGGGGGGCAAATGATAGGGCATAAGAGACCCGGGCAGGAGTCAACCTGGACTAAAGGGGTCAGGCTCAACCGACCTGCTAAGACCCCCCTCTCCCAGGCCAATCAAACATAGGAGCCCAGGCCCGGGTCTATCCTAATTCCCGGATCCGGATCCGCCTGCATACCTGGATTCGGATCGGGGCCAAAACCACAGTGAGGAAGGTCTCAGCAGACACATCACATCCCACAACCCGCCAAGGAGGGGTACGTGGGCACGCGACTATGATAGCTATCAACAACCAACACCCCAGACAAGCACGGCGCGTGTCAGAAGCCGTTAGGACACTCTGGAGGTGGTCCTCCCCTGGACACGTGTAAGCAATCTGCCCAAGCCAGGCGTCCTCCGCTCCCAAGATCCAACGGCCCAGATTTAGAGGTAACTACCCCTAAACCCTACCTTGGGGCTATATATACCCCCAAGACTGAAGGGTTTAGGGGTTGGAAAATAATTTCTCTTGCACTCACACACTCTCATACACTCAAAACATACAGCAGCCATCACATATAGACACACATACACAGCAGCCTCTAGATTACATAAACATATATACCTTCATTTTCTCCAAAGCTTGTTCTTATTCTCACACCGGAGGCACCGTGGGAGCCAAACCCCCCTTCCGGTGTTGTTTTGCAGGCGCCCAACCAGCAGCTACACCTCACCCCCGCACAGAAGGTCCAGGAACGCCGTCAGACGGAGCCGCCCGCTCACCGGAGTTATCAAATAGCATATAGTTTGACAAGCTCTTATTGCTGTCATTAAACGCGTGATACAAAGATGTATATGTGACTAGGTAAGCATCACAATGTACATACTCATCTCTAGATAGCAGATGACAAGATATCCAACTTGAATGATAAAACAATGTATAACAAGTTCTCACAGTAATTAATGAAATCTTCATATACCTATCCTTAGCAAAGACCTCTGAACATTCAGCTCATTGACTTCACTTTAGTCTCCTTCTATTTTTTTGTTTTATAAAATTTCTCTTAGTTGTGCCATTTTCCCACTGTCTGGCATCCAAATTACGAACAGTAAAAAATATATAGAAAAAAACAAACTTACATACATAAATGTAACTGTGTCGAACAAACCAAATTTTACAACCCCTACCCTCCCGAACAAAATGACGATAAACACACTGAGACACAGATTTTGTAATAATTCAAAAATAAGAAAAACCTCGGGTTATAGAAATATAAGAACATATAGAACCTTGAGCTCATTCGATGCTGGGTGCAACTCTGGAGGGCCATTCTCTGTAAGAAGCCCCACTGCAAGTGGAGAAGCACTGATTAAACCAACACCTTTGCTCTTCAGATACGGAAGTAGATCTTCCAAAGCAGAATCATTTATACCATAATGACAGTATGATAAAATTACATCAACAGTGCCTAGCGGCACTCGATCTGAGACGTAAGTGAAGATCTCTAATGGGAGTCCAGTTATACCAATGAACCTGATTTCCCCAGTTTCCTTGAGTTTTTGCAGAGCTGGAATAGTCTCATTTACAATCTGTCACAAACCAAAAACGAATTATGAATAGGTAAATAATTTTAAATAACAGAAGTAAACAAGCCAATAGTGTGTCTCATTGCTAGCCACAGCTATACACCCAAATTTATATGCTTAAAATTCTAAATACACACTTATCCTAAAAAGTTATTAGAAGAAGTTGAAAACCTAAACATGCAAGGATTATACAACATATAATCAAGATGAGAAGAAGACAGGAGTCAGCAAATCGAACACCTGATCAAGAGACCCAAATTCAATATCGTGGCATTGCAATATATCGACATAATCAAGCTGCAATCTAGCCAAGCTCTCATCAATACTTCTAGTCACCCTGTCAGCACTAAAATCAAAACCCTCCTTATACCTTCCGCATTTTGGTGACACAAAATACTCATCGGAACTCCAGAAGCTTTCAATGCCTTCCCAAGTACTTTCTCAGATAAAGTTCCTCCATAGTACCTTCACACCACCAAAATGTGAAATAAGAAAACTCCATCAATTATGTTTATTAAAAATAAAGAAATTCACACAATCAAACATGTTTCACTAAATCCCATGACAGTTAAATATAACTTGTTTGGATTTCCTTTCTTTATTTTTGTTTTACATAGAATAAGGGGCTTAAGAATTGGATGGTACAAATAACATGTGTTATATTCTTTTAGGTCTTTAACAATATATAAAAAGTTTCAGTTTTTATCAAAATTAAGTATAGGTCAAGCTGCTTGTAAACAGTTCGATCTCAGCTCATAGAACACTCGAATTAGTATATTTTGGGCAAAGTGTGTGCTTAAATATACCAGATAAAACTTACCTAATAGGGCAAAGTGTGTGCTTAAATATACCAGACAAAACTTACCTAATATATTTTGTTTGTAAATTCAGAGTGGATAAGATGTACGCAGAATTTACTCAAAAGAAATGGGAGACTGTTTACGTGCGTGTTTATATAATTAAATAATTACATGCGTAGTTGTCAAAATAACATGTATCGGTGTCCATGCATAAGTTTTATTTCTTTTCGCCTAGAATTATAGCTAAACCTATCAAAATGACAAGTACTTCTGATGAAAAATTAGTATATTTTGGGAATCAGCTGTAATAATATGGCTACAATGGGACTTTTCCCAGGAGAAAGACAAGCAATCATATACACTGTTAAATTATCTACGTCGCCAGAACAATGCCACATGTACAATTTTAGTACTAATCAATTTCGCAAGGAAGCAAAAAAGAAAGTCCTTAAAGAATTACGTAATGCTATTTAGTTCATTAAAAAAATCCTTCTCCTTTTAACATGATAAAATCACAAATGAAGATAGATGCCAAACCTGTTCCATGGCAGCACTAGAATCTACAAGTATAAAACATAAGTCAACACAATCAGACAAAGGAAAAAAAGTCTGTGGCTGTCTGATATATTTGACAACTAGACCGATAAGGATGTCCGGATACCCACGAAGAAAATGATAAATTTAGTCAAATTAATTAATCAAACGACTAACAAATTTCATAAAGCATCTAAAAATTCTAAAGTATATTACATTTTCAGGCACGTCCTCAAGGTTGTCAAATTCAGCATCTAAAGAGTATACTTTAGTAAGTTCCATCAAAGAACCATCTGGCAACCTGAAATGTAAAATTTTATAAGATGACAACAATCCTATCATAGTATGCTACGCCAATTAAAAATCATATTTTTCAAGAAACAAGAACCTTTCTACCATCACCAGAACTACACAAGTAGATCCTACCAACAGCTACCAAGTATGAATAGTTAATAAGCTTAGAAACTCAGTAACACTACCAACAGCTAGTCAAATCTATCAGTAATACAAATCTTCTTAACACTCAGTAACACTTACAACAACTATATTTGTGGTTATCACATCCAGTACTACGAAAATCATTCAGCTTAATGACGCTCGACTTTGGCAAGCACCTGAAACGCGTTTGATATGAAGAAGTCCTCTGTACCATTCTAAAAATTTATTTAATATAACAATTTAGTACCCGAAGAGACCCCAGTTTCTATGTGCTATTTTGAAGCTTAACATAACATGCCATATTCAACTCAGCCAAACTATTCATGGCTACAAAATAATATGGCAGTATCCTAATTGCACTATAACTTGCATCAAACATCCTCAAGCCTTCTAAATCCCCAAATTGTTTAGGTAACATTTCAGGCTTAAAGCAATTCCTCAATTCCAATTTAACCAATTTACAGTAATTATCACTGCAAATCGCAACCATCACAATTACATAACAAAAAAGAACACAAAACAATTAATGATAGAATATACAAGGTGGGTTGAATATTCAGTAAGAAAATAAGCAAGATAATACTGTAATTGTATATACACATGTAGATACACACATAAACCATATTTACAGTGAATTAAGGGAGGAAAGGGAGATGGAGAATGAGGGAGGGGAGGGAGAGGGAGGGAGAGGGAGGGAGGGAGGGAGAGGGAGAGAGAGAGAGAGAGAGAACCTGAGAAGCAATTTGTTTGTCGAATTGATATTTAAATTGGGTGACTCTTTCAACTTTGTCAAACTCCATTATAAATTCCAAGATCTAAGGAAGCCTTGCACACTTAAATAGAGAGCGATTAGTTGAAGTTCAAGTAAATAAGAGCCCTAATTGAATTCAAAATTTAAGAAACCCATATTTGAACTCAAATTCAAAACCCTAATTTAAAAAACCAGCCTCATCCCATGAATTAATTGAGATCCTAAACATACCACGAGGTTGTAGAGACAGTGCGATGAGGTTGTAGAGAGGCATTGTGGAGTGGACGGTGAGACTCGAGAGAGGTGAGGTCAACGAGAAAGAATGTTGGGGAAAGAGAGGTGAGGTCGGGGAGTCCCGAGGAGGGAGTTTTTTTTAACTCCAATCATTCATTTAGGTAGGAAAAATACCACTCAATAATTCACCTACTAAATTGTATATCACTTTTTTATTTTTTTATTTTACTTTTTACTTTTAATTATTAAATATTATTTATTAAATAGAAAACAAATAAGTAATTTCAGTATTTATGTATGATTTATTTTTATAAATTTTAATATATTATATATTATAATTTTCATTCACAAATAAACCAGAATATAACTTTAATACTAATGTTTGATAGTTTTTTCACTTTAACATTTTTAAAAATTAAAAAATTATCTAATGTAACACCAGCTGTTGGTGTTACATGTTGTGCAACACCGGAAATTCTCCGCAACACTAGCTTTATAGCTATTGTAACACTGCAAGAGAGGTGTTACAATAGGCCAAAAATCTCTTAGCTAATGTAACGCTACTTGTAACACTTCCATTACAGTAGCCCACTTATGGCGTAGTGTTTGAGTTTCAACTAAAACTTTGACATGCAAGCTCAAAACTTAAACTTTTCACTCAAAACTCTTTGGATTATATATGATCAAGATATAGGAAGTAACATTTACTTGAATGGGAGATAGAAGCTTAAATGAAAAATGAAAGAAAAGAGGGAGTGTGGGGATCGGCCAAAAGAGCCGACAGGGAGGAGGGCCGAGAGGAGAGGGAGGAGAAAGGAGGGGGGTGGAATGGTGGAGTGAAAGTGGAGTAATCATCACATTTTCTTGGTTTTTATGCTTTTGATTTGACCACAAGTGAGTGGATTTAGGAAATGACAAGAGTAACCTTCTAGCTAAAGTTAGGTAGATTTGTATGCAAGGATAGAGTGGTAACTTGGCTAGTAGAATGAAAGTGAGTGGGGTTGTAAATGCCTTCTTTGCCCCTTAGTTGAATGGAAGAGTATTTGTATGCAAGGGTAACCATGTAATTTGATAATTACTAAGCAACTAATTTTCAAAGATTTATTTTTATAAAATAAAATAAAAGTTTAAAAACTATAAAATTTATACTATAAAATAACTTGGATTTTTAGAAATTTTATGAGATCACTTTTGAAATTTGTGAATGAAATAATTTTTAAAAGAAAATTTTCCAAGGTATAGAATATTCCTTATAAATAAAAAATAAGGGCAATTAATAAAACTCTTACTTTGAAAAATTTATATTCTACATAAAGCAATTTATAATGCAGAAATTTCCATTCACACAAACGTACAATCATTAACTATATTTATAATCGGCTCTAATATTATACAGAGTTCACAAAATAATATTACACAAAATGTCGGTCGTAACATCCTCTCCCCCTTAAAGGATTTTGTCCCCAGAATCTAAGTGCACAGATAAGGATATTGGGAACGCATATCAGACTCTAACTCCCAGGTTGATTCTTCGACCTTGGGGCTCCTCCAAAGTACTTTAACTAACTTTACCGACTTATTTCTAAGACTCTTTACTTTCCAGTCGAGTAATTTGACATGTTGCTCCACAAATGACAGGTCTGCCTGAATTTCTATAGGTTCATATTTTATCACATGTTGGCATCAGGATTGTACTTCTTAAGCAATGACAAATGGAACACATTATGCACATGCTGATTCTGAGGTGGTAAGGCTAACTCATAAGCCACCTTCCCACTTGACTCAAAATTTCAAAAGGACCTATATATCTAGGTGCTAACTTCCCTTTTTTACCAAATCTAGAAAACCCTTTCATTGGCGATACTTTCAGTAAAATGGCTTCGCGTACTTGGAACCTAACATCCTTACGCGCTGGATCCGCATACTTTCTCTGTCTATCTTGAGCAGCAAGCAACCTTTTTAGAACTAATTTGACTGTCTCGTGCAACTGTTGTACCAATTCTGGGCCTAAAATCTTTCCTTCTCCTACTTCATCCCAACTTGTCGGTGATCTACATTTCCGTCCGTATAAAACTTCGTATGGTGGCATGCCAATACTAGAGTGATAACTGTTATTATAGGAGAATTCTATCAATGGCAAGTGGTCGTCCCAACTTCCTGCAAAATTGATTGCACAACTGCGCAACATGTATTCGATTGTTTGAATTGTCCTTTCACTCTGACCATCAGTCTGCGGATGGTACGCCGTACTCATGTTCAACTTTGTGCCAAGACTCTCTTGAAATTGCTTCCAGAATCTCGAGTTAAATCGGGAATCTCTGTCTGAAACTATCGATACGGGCACACCGTGTCTTAGTACGATTTCACGCATATACAGATGAACTAATCTGTCCAATGACGACTTCTAATTAATTGGAAGAAAATGCGCCGACTTCGTAAGGTGATCAACTATAACCCATATAGCGTCATGTCCGGATTTCGTTTGCGGTAGTCCCACTATAAAGTCCATAGCAATGTTTTCCCATTTCCATTATGGAATCTTTATGGGCTGAATTAATCTGCTTGGTCTTTGATGTTCTGCCTTACTTGTTGACAAGTATAATAATTTGCAACCCATTCTGCCACCTCTCGCTTCATATTTGGCCACCAAAAGTTCTACTTCAAGTCTCGATATATCTTGGTGCTTCCCGGATGGATTGAAAATCTTAAATTGTGGGCTTCTTGCAAAATCTCATTCTTCAATTCTGGTAAATGAGGAACCCAAATTCTTGAAGAGAACCTTAGTATACCTTGCTCATCCCTTTGAGTACCAATCTCTTCTCCAATTAGCTGATTTTTCTCTTGCTTCATTACTTCTTCCTGACATTTCTTTAGCTTTTCCAATAATGTTGGCTGAAAAGTCATTGTACGACTAACCTCTTCAACTATTCCACAATCACAAAGTTTCACTCCAAATCTCTTAATTTCTTCCGACAATTTTTTTTGGTATTGCTATCATATTCAATCTTTCCTTCCTACTCAAAGCATCGGCTATAACGTTCGCCTTTCCTGGATGATAATTTATCGAGCAATCATAGTCCTTAATCAATTCCAACCATCTCCTTTGCCTAATATTGAGCTCCTTCTGAGTGAAAATATACTTTAAACTCTTGTGATCCGTGTAGATCTCATACTTTTCTCCGTAGAGGTAATGTCTCCAAATCTTAAGTGCGAATACTATGGCTGCTAGTTCCAAGTTATGCGTAGGGTACTTTAATTCATGTGGTTTTAACTGTCTTGACGCATACGTGATCACCTTATTGTGTTGCATTAGCACACATCCCAATCCTTTATGTGAAGCATCACTGAAAATCACAAAATTTCCTTGATTGTCCGGTAGTACTAACACCGGAGCTGTAACCAACCTCTGCTTCAACTCTTGAAAGCTATCCTCACATTCTGCTCTCCATTTGAACTTCTGATTCTTCCTAGTTAACTTAGTCAATGGCGTGGCAATTTTCGAAAAATCCTTGAAAAATCTTTTATAATATCACGCCAATCCTAGAAAAATTCGCACTTCCGTCGGTGTCTTGGCCTCTCCCAACTCATAATCGCCTTAATCTTTGTCGGATCTACTTTAATTCCTTCATCTCCAGTAACATGTCCCAAAAATTGAACCTCCTTTAACCAAAACTCACACTTAGAAAACTTGGCATACAACTTCTCTTGTCGGAGTATCTCTAATGCTATCCATAGATGCTGCTTATGTTCTTCTTCCGACCTTGAATATATAAGGATGTCATCAATGAACACCACTACAAACTTGTCCAAATACTTTTTAAATACCCGGTTCATCAAATCCATAAATGCTGCCAGGGCATTAGTCAAACCAAAAGGCATTACTAAAAATTCATAATGTCCGTATCTTGTCCTGAATGCTGTCTTTGGGATGTCTTCTTCTTTGATCTTTAATTGATGGTATCCTGATCTTAAGTCAATCTTTGAAAAGCACTTTGCTCCTTTCAGCTGATCAAATAGGTCATCTATTCTTGGTAGCGGGTAACGGTTCTTAATCATCACCTTATTCAACTCCCGATAATCTATACATAACCGCATACTTCCATCTTTCTTGTTTACAAACAGAACAGGTGCTCACCATGGCAACGTACTAGGCCGTATCACTCCTTTGTCCAACAATTCTTGTAGCTGGCTCACCAACTCTTTCATTTCTGCTGGTGCCATCCTATATGGGGCCTTCGAAACTGGTTCCGTTCCCGGAGCAAGGTTGATCTCGAACTCGATTTGTCGATCTGGCGGTAAGCCTGGTAATTGATCTGGAAACACATTTGGGAATTCGTTGACTATGGGGATATCTTCTATACTGAGGTTGTCCCTTTCTGAATCCACTACATAAGCTAGGAACGACTTGCAACCTTTCCTAAGCAACTTCTTAGCCTGGACGATTGTAAGAAACAGTTGCTTTTGCCTCTGTCCCTTAAATACTACTTTCTCTCCACTATCCGTCTTTAAATACACCTTCTTGGACTTACAATTAATCTGAGCGTTATTCTTCCCTAACCAATCCATGCCTAAAATTATATTGAACTCTCCCAACTTGAAGAGTATCAAGTCGGCTGAAAATTTATACCCCGAAATATCAATCTCACACTTTGGACAGAGTTGACTCACAGGAATCTTCTCTTGATTCACAATTACCACATTTACTACCTCGTTCATAACCATTTTATCACATTGAAGTTTATCAACAAAAGTTTCTGATATGAATGATCTCGTCGCTCCAGAATCAATCAATACTTTAGCCTCGACATTATTTAGTAAAAGTGTACCTGCTATCACCTCAGAATTTTGAACAGCGTCCTTCATTTTTAAATCAAATGTCCTCGTTGTTGCTTGCGGAGTTGTTGTAGGTGGTGAAGGTAAGGCCAATACCTCAGCTAGCATGCTTGCACTAGTACTTTCCACGTTCATCAGAGCTTTGACTGGTCCGGTTAACTTGCACTCCCTAGCTATGTGTCCAGTCTTTCCACACTTGTAGCATGTAACTCCCGGCTTCGGCATCTTACACTAGTTAGCCAAATGTTTCTTCTGGTTGCACCTATAGCATGTCATGTTCAGCTTATTACACACTCCGGGGTGCCTTCTTCCATAATGCTTGCATTCTGGTCTCTGAAATCTGTTTTCTCCAACTTGTCCTTGGCTTGCCTGGTTGTTCCCCTTTGATTCTTGTCTTTTGCTCAAATTTTCCTTCTTCTGAAAATTTCCGCCTTTGTGGAATCCAATCCTTTTTACATTCCTGTCTTGTGAGTTTCCAGCTTCAGACTTTTCTCCATAGGATGGAACCTTCCTCTTCTTGTTATCCATTCCCTTCCTTGACTGCATCCCATTACTCTCAATCAGAGTAGCTTTCTGCACTACGCCTGCATAAGTATCAAGCTCAAACATAGCCACTCTATCTCTGATCCAAGACTCTAATCTTTGTTAGAATCTCTTTGCTTTTTCCTTCTCACTGCTGGTATACTTTGTCACAAACCTTGACAACTCTGTGAACTTCTTCTCATACTCCAGTACAGACATACTCCCTTGCTTCAATTCAAGAAATTTAAGCTCCATCTGATCCTGCATGTACTTAGGGTAATACTTTTCCAGAAATAACTTCTTAAATCTTTCCCAAGAAACTTGCTGATTTGCTTCCATAGCTTTCACTGAATCCCACCAATAGATGACTTCGCCCTTTAGGAAGTAAGTAGCATATGGTGTCTTCTGATCGTCCCCTAACTGTACCAATTCAAAAGCCCTTTCCATTTCCTTAATCCATGTGGTAGCTATTACTGGATCAGTGGTATCATGAAATGCAGGTGGATTCACATTCTGAAAAGCTTTGAAAGTAACAACTTGTCGAGGTGGTACTGGTGGGTCAGGTGGTTGGTGTGGTTCACGGTTATCTTGGTTTTCAAATTGTTGTTGAAGAGTTAGTTGTTGTTGAGCTATAGCATTTGTTTGATGTTGTAAGGTTTCCAGTAATCGAAGAATATTAGGATATGTGGTAGATGTGGTTGTTGGGTTCTTCTTTTTGGGTGGCATGATCCTGAAATAAAAGTTACATCAAAACAGGTATGATCAATGAGATAATTCGAGGGTGTCACATGGCATTCTTGTTCACATATGAGGTCAAATTTTAATTTAAACGAATAGGGTGATGCATATAAAGGCGTAAAATAACAGTTGAAAGCAAACGGAATGATAGTGCATAATAATTGAAATTTAAAGGTCAAGATACATCAAGATTAGGATAAAATCTGAATCTAGGAATAACATGCTTATTTAAAGGAAACAACAGGGAATTCTACAAAGTCCAACAATACAACATCATGAAAGGTAGATAATGGAAAGAACTAAGGCTCCACTCTTTCAGAACGGGGTCTGGTAGTGTTTTCCTCTCGAAGCGTCTTCACAATACTCTGGAGCTCGTCCGCCACCATTTGGATGATATACTGGCTGGTACGGTCTCGGTGCGATGGCATCTCCTCAAGCTTAGTGTTGACGTACTGAACCAAAGTCTCAAGTCTCACAGTCATCTGCTCCTTAGGCTTTCCTTCATAGTTTCGGCTGTCCGGATACACGTTCTTCAATCGGTCTAACAGTCGGTCGTACTTGCCCTGAAGCATGTTGAACTCGCGCCTCAACTCAGCATACACAGAGAAAGCAATAGTGTCATCTGACCCAGAGGATGACGAGGAGTGCACCCTTTGCTGGCAAACCATACATAGATATATATAAGAGGAGTATTAATAATAAATTACTTAACCTACTCTCTCGCATAATATCTATAACTTATACATATATCCTATAACCTATTTGGGCTGTCCAGGGACTCTAAACCGGAGCTCTGATACCAAAACCTGTCACGCCCCTAACTTGACAATACATATAATACAAATTATTACAATAGTTAACAAAAGATAGTAAACACAATCGAATCCAAGATCTTACAGTTTAGGGTTTGGAACAGCCCAACACTATGAACTATTACAACCTGATTTTTTTTAATATTGAGTCCTCACACAAAACTATTTATTATTCTACCTGAACTCGAACATACGCATCGGCATCACAAGTCTTACGTGTTGTCTGCTTGAATCTAACCATAGCTGCTAGTTGTAATATCAGGGTGAAAACAAGTAGAGAGCCAAATGCTCAACAAGTGCTATATAATAAAACAAGATAAAAGAATAACAAAGTGAAGATAGAGCTAATAATTACAAGAGATGGACTGTTGGGTGATGGCATCATTTGTTTGTACCAAAACATTTCCAAAATCATTTCTTAATTAAAAACCATTTTATGACACTACAGATTACAGCCGGTGATCAGTCGCGAAGTAATCCCGAACCTCGCTGGGTTCTAAAACATTAATGGGATCCCTCGTCAACTTTTAAGCCTACAATTTAAGTACAAAAAGGACTTGCGTCTCAGTCCAGATCCACTATTTAAAGAAATCATTTGTCCCCCTTTGGGACTGAAAATCCAAATTTTGAATCATTTCAAAACAATAAATATCTTTATCAAAGGTTATAAATCCACTTTGAGACACTAAGAATATATCCATTAGGGCCATGATCCATTAGACTTTACTCTATCAGGGTAATTGAAAGATTTCTATTTACAAGGACTTTGACAAGGAGATTCAGTAAGGCTATCGGATAATATGAAAGAGTAATGCAAGACTAGGCTTAAAGCAATGGTTTCAAATAAGGTATGGGTATTAAAATATCAAGAAGATAAGCATCACTGGTTCCAGGTATGTTATAGGTATTAAAATACAAAGAAAGTGATCATCAGCTCAAGGTATAACAGCGTATCACGCTTTAGGGTAAGGATAGGGTTATCAAACAATCATTAACAATATTTAAGGAATGACTGGCTTTTAGGCTTCAAGCTGAGATTACTGAGTATAACTTACACATGGTTCAACATCGCAATTACTTTGGTATACTAGCATAATATGACATTTTGATCTACTTGCATAACAATCTTCAAATAAGGTAAAATTACTTGCAATAGACACTTGCGGGTTCATGGTATTTCTATATAATACGAAGATATATTTGAAAACCACTTGGTTCATGTATATCAAGGTAAATCAGAATACTCGCATCATATATAGGAACTAGTTATCACACACTTGTAGTGTAAACGTGAAGAAAAGCAGGTTGAATCACTTTCCTTGAAAAAGGCTGGACTAGACTGGCAGATAGGAGCAACTAGAAGCTTTACTCGACCTTTATGGCAAGTTTACCCTCATCTCGAGATCCTACACAAATAATAATAACCTCATCATAATATATTCTCACCAACTCAACCTATTTGCAAACTGAAATTAAACACAATGGCACTTACGCCTATATACACGCAATTTACAATCACCTTACAACAGAATAATACACATAGCCACATATGCTCACATACCATATTTAAGTACCAAATTATATCACACACGCCATATTGCAACACTAGGCTTGGATGATCTCGCTCCACATACTTAAGTCACTTCGTCTCTAAATGAGACAAAATCTCCAAATTTTGGCTTCCTACTCGAAGTGCCTTTACTAAACCATCCAATTCCTATTGACCCTAATTTGGGCCTTTCACTCTACTGAATATATGCTATCTTTCAACTATGGTGGTCAACCTAGGCCTCACTCATGAGTGCTCTAAAACTATGTGGTAAGTGAAGGTACTTATTATGGTAAATTTCAGAATGACCTCTAAGGTTTCTTGGGTGTGTTTGACACTCTTAAACTTCAAATTTTCCTTCAAAACTTCTACACTAGATTCTTCTGATCATAAGGCTACTCCCAAACTCAATGTGGCTCAAGTCCTAGCTTGGGCCTCCCTAGGCCTAAGCATAAAGTCCATGACTCCCTTGTTTTTCTGGGCAGAAATGGTTCTGACTTGAACTAAGTTGTGACACATTATTCTAACTCAAATCCTATGAACTATGGATGGAAAAACTCCTCTAACATTCCCTCTAACTAAGGCCCAATAGGGCCTAATGAGGGCCTACCTATGATATGGTCAAAACTTTCCATTTCTAAGTTGCAACAAAACTGTCCTCTGCTGGACAGATTTCGTGTTTCTACTCGTGCACCTAACCAAACGTCTTACAAACCTCCAACAAATACCTAAAACCTATTGTATAATCCTAGTGCTAGCTTCTGGTGGCTTGGGCCTCAAAGTGCACAACAATGACAAGGTCAAATCTCACTCTAAACCTGAGGGTACCAAACTGATTTTCTGCAGAAACTAATACTCTCCTTTTACCAAGGTTCTTACTTAACAAACCCAACCAACAACAACCAAAAACCCAAACCAAACCTTAACTAAGGTTTTATACTGAACTAACTCCTTTACACTCAAAATAAGCTTAGTGGAGATCATCCTTACCTAAGGTGCAACATAGCAAAATAAAAATTAACACATTACACAAATTACAAGTCATCAAGTTTTTGAAAATGATAAGTTATATCTTCTTTATAAATATATACGAATTAACATCACATATGAAGGAGTACAAATCAAGATTAATATCTTAACCTTACTGAAATTAAGGCTTACTAACAAAATCAATCCAAATGATCAAAAACTTTCGAAAAACATGAGTGGTTTACATGCATGCATGCCTTCGAATATTCAAACTAAAACAATATGGTTTCCAAAATAAATTTTATCATAAAAATCAACATGCAAGCCTATCATAAGCTATAACTAAATGATCACTTAGCATGTAAAGGGTTTTATCAAGTTTTTGCTACAAAATTCATGTTATCACCACCAAAAACACATAGGAATGAAACAAGGAAACAAAAGAACCTTAAGAACCATTAATTCGGCTCCCTCAAGGTCATGGCCATGTTATCACCACCAAAAACACATAGGAATGAAACAAGGAAACAAAACAACCTTAAGAACCATTCATTCGGCTCCCTCAAGGTCATGGCTGAATGAAATGGAAGGGAAATGACCATTTGAAATCAAGAGCCTCATTCTCATGACTTGGCATTACACCATTCCTTGTAGTTCCCTCAAAATACAACCTTAAATCCATGAGAATCAAAATTGAACTTTGAGTTTCAACTAAAACTTTGACATGCAAGCTCAAAACTTAAACTTTTCACTCAAAACTCTTTGGATTATATATGATCAAAATGTAGGAAGTAACATTTACTTGAATGGGAGATAGAAGCTTGAATGAAAAATGAAAGAAAAGAGGGGGTGTGGAGATCGGCCAAAAGAGCCGAGAGGGAGGAGGGCCGAGAGGGGAGGGAGGAGAAAGGAGGGGGTGGAATGGTGGAGTGAAAGTGGAGTGATCATCACATTTGCTTGGTTTTTATGCTTTTGATTTGACCACAAGTGAGTGGATTTAGGAAATGACAAGAGTAACCTTCTAGCTAAAGTTAGGTAGATTTGCATGCAAGGACAAAGTGGTAACTTGGCTAGTAGAATGAAAGTAAGTGGGGTTGGAAATGCCTTCTTTGCCCCTTAGTTGAATGGAAGAGTATTTGCATGCAAGGGTAACCATGTAATTTGATAATTACTAATCAACTAATTTTCAAAGATTTATTTTTATAAAATAAAATAAAAGTTGAAAAATTATAAAATTTATACCATAAAATAACTTGGATTTTTAGAAATTTTATGAGATCACTTTTGAAATTTGTAAATAAAATAATTTATAAAAGAAAATTTTTCAAGGTATAGAATATTCCTTATAAATCAAAAATAAGGGCAATTAATAAAACTCTTGCTTTGAAAAATTTATATTCTACATAAAGCAATTTATAATGCAGAAATTTCCATTCACACAAACGTACAATCATTAAGTATATTTATAATCAGCTCTAATATTATACAGAGTTCACAAAATAATATTACACAAAATGCCGGTCGTAACAGAAGATAATTTCAGAAGATGGATATCAGAACTTAAGTACTGGAGGACTAACAGTTAAGGAAGGAAGCTGATTTACAGGAAAGAAGATCGAAACTAATACGGAATAAGATATGCATGGAAAGAGTTCAAGGACTAGAAGAATTATATAAGATATGTGGTTGATATATTTTAGGAGACAGAATTATATTCTATATCAACTAGAAGTTATCTTGTAACTGTGTGTCTATATAAACACAGACATAGGTTTACTCTATAAGAGTTACGATCATCAAGAAGATCATATATTGTAACCTAGCAACTCTCGTGATATTTGTTCATCACTGAGAGAGAACAGTTCCATTGTAACAGAGTTTGTTATATCGAATACATCTATTTTCTGTTACTTGCGCTTTAAATCTATTTGATTGTATTCTACACTGTATTCAACCCCCTTCTACAGTGTTGTGTGACCTAACATCTATTTTTATTGAATTACAATGATTATCATATTGAATTGTTTTAGAATTGGATGGTTTTATAAATGTGGACCAGATTCGTGGTCATACCAGATTCGTGGTCATATTAGGCCAATGCGTGCCTTGGATCCAGTATAGAGAACAGAGGTGTGTGCTTTGCTCGGGGTTAGTGCATGACTGATCAACAGCCTAACCTTGATTTTTAAAAATGGAAGTGAATATCCAGTTCTAATCATTGCTTATCAAGAATCTTAATTCTTCTGAATCATTTCAATTGGTCATTATTTAACCTCGGTTATCACTACTATGACTTGCTGAGCTAGTTAGCTTACTCTTGCAAATTTTTTATGTTATTCTATAGTTGAAAAAGGAAATTGTTGGTAACGAGGATTCCCAGTCCAGTGTGCGAGCTAGGATCCAGGTTGAGTTGGATCAAGCTAGCGGGATCTTTATATTATAGATGAGTTATGCAGAATTGTAATATTGATATCATTATCAGTTGTAAGTTAAACTAGTTGGGTTTTAGTATGATGTAACAAAAGATAAGGTTGTGGCTTATTTTTATAATTTAACCTGTTGCGATCCGTGGTTGTGCAAAGAAGGGTCATTGCATATAATATTTTATATACAAATTTATATATTATGTGTGTGTGTGTGAACCCCAAACTTCTGACCCGGGTTTGGAGGGTGTCACAAATATCAAACTAAGAAATTTTAGAAACTTTGGTTTTAGGCTTCCTGCAATCAATAGCAATATGATTAGTATTACCACAGTTAAAACAATCTTTCCTAGGAGCATTAGGAATGTACTTATAGTTATTTTCCTTGTTTATTCCTTGTTTTCCATTTCTACCTCTTTTAGACCTAGGTTCGGGAGCCTTAGAAGTTACCTCACATATCTTCTTGTCTAACTGACTCTTAGAGAGAAGTCGGATATTTTCACTGTTCTTTTCTTGCATTTTAGGATCTTCTTTCTTTTTAGCAGGGACTCTAGGTTCAGCTTTTTTTCAGCATTATTCTTAGAGGTAGAACTAAATTCATAGACAGACTCAAATCCATTTTCATCAGTTCCAACAAACTTAACTGGAGTAGTGTTATTGATGGATTTATTGATATTCCTATCAGTAAATTTTTTATAACCTAGACATTCTTTCTGAAGGGTTTTTAGCACATAAACGCAGCAAAAACGTAAATTTAAATCTTAAAAAAAACCGAAACCCTCCGTAGGATCCATGCGAAAAATAATATTTAATTCGTAGTTCAGTATGTTTACCTTAAGAAGCTTTACGTTAATGGAAAAATGGAGATCTTTAATGGCGATCCAAAAACGATGAACGGAGATCCTTAGCAGCTGCTCCTCAAGTGTGAAGCACTCCACCGGTATCCACCAAGAAAACGATGTAATGAAGGAGGAGGAGATGGAGAGAATTAGGGTTTTGTAAATCTTTTTGGTTGAGGCAAAAATATGGTCTATAATAGTAATTAAAAGGTGTTTTAATTATTAATCCTTTTTCTAAACTCTTTAGAAATAATTCTCTCACTTGATTTAATTTCCAAAAATTAAATTCTTAATTAATAATATTAAGAACCTTTTCTTAATTAATTTATAATCAATTAAATCTTATTTAATCAATTATTAAATTTGCCAATTAATTATTTATTTCATAAATAAATAATTATCAGCCATTATTAATTAATTCCTCCACCATTAAATCATTCTCTTTTATGGTGTGACCCTGTAGGTTCAATATTAAGCCGGTAGTAGAAATAAATAATAATAAAACTATTTTATCATTATTTATATAAATTCTCTAATTCATTAAATATGATTAATTAATTAATAATATTTATTCTACATCGTGAGGGATACTTCTCAGCATATCGCGACTATCCGGATAATACGAATTCACTGCTTAGAATACCAAGAACCTATTCAGTGAGTAGTTACCGTACAATTAATTCCTTCTACCCTGCAATGTCACGATTAAATACAAGGCATGGAACTTGTGTCAAGCCTATCTTATTTAATCACTTGCTTTCCCATTCACTATGCTTAATTCTATTTAATGTAAATTAGAAACTCCTTTCTAATTTATTCACTCTGGCCAGAGATTCCTGAACTAACAGAAGTGGATTAGCATTGAACATTCTCTTCCTACACTGGAAGGGGTAGATCCTTTATTAATCATACACTATCTTCGTGTACAAATTCCTATACCCAGTAGAGCCCTTATAATTGTCCCTTGAGACTAAGAACTAAACCAAAGCATAGTTCAGTGTACACAAGATGACTATGATGACCTCAAGTCTAAGGATACTTGTACAACTATCACTATGTGAACAACTGCTGACACGTGAGTGAACTCCATCAGTTGTTCAGCTGTGTGAGTTATGTTCAGTGAACTTATTCTATAATAAGCACCTACATACTAGTTATAGTGTCACCACACAAATGTCTATGAGAATAAACATCATTCATAATGAAGCAAGCATAGTATGTACCGATCTTTGCGGATTATTAATTACCAGTTAGTAATCCTACGACCAGGAACTATTTAAGTTTAGAGTTATCATCTTTTAGGTCTCATTATTATGATCTCATCACAATCCATAAAAAACTTTACTCTAAACTATGGTATATCTTATTTAAACACTTAAATAGATAAAACCCGCAATAAAACCAAAACAAGTCTTTTATTAATATCAATGAAATCAAAACAGATTACATAAAAGTTATTCCTAAATCTGTTATTGTATACTGAAAATATTTATTCGAAGTATGTACATTTATTTCTGGCCAGTTTATTTGAGAATCATTTGAATGTTTACATGTTGTCTAATATTATATATTGTGAATAATCTAGTATCAAATGGGATACAGAATATTAGATTGTTAAATACGGTTATATAATATAATAAGGTTCACAACACAGGTGGTGTTGGACAATCCACTGGTATGGCTGTAGTATTATTTAGATTAGTTTATATTGACTAATAAATAATACTAGTATACTTTGTGTATATTGAACATGATCAAATTTAGAATCGTTCCCTTAATATTAATTAAGAAGGAGAACTAAGATTCTATGTTATTATTAATGCTTAGGTTCTTAATTCGGAAATAGTAATTGACACGTGTATATTATTTACATGCTTTGATTTATATATGAAATAATTCTTTTGAATTATATCACTACATTTTGGGTGATGGAATTATATACATGGTGGATATTATTTATTGAAGGAATCCATATCCTGATAATATTCGGGTTAATGATGTCTCCTTGAAAGCTCAAAAAGATTTAATTATGTGAAACCCTGCAGGTGGAATTTATTCTGGCATAATTAAATAAAGGTTGAGTGGATGATCAAGGATAAAAGATATTAATTAAATAAATTATCAGTAATTTATTTAATTAATGGACATATGATATTTTAAACATGGGGAATTTAATAAGAAAATAATATTGGAACCGAATTAATTAAATTACGGTATTAGGAAAGGTAGTGCAAATATTAATTCTTTAGTGGATTGAATTAATATTTAATTACATTGGGCTAGGCTCAAGATGTAATTAGAAGGCCCAACCTAATTATTTATGGTCCCTATTGTAGCCTATATATATTCTTATTCTCTTCTTACTTGGGATTGTGTGAAAACATATTGTAGCCACCAAGGAGCAAGAAGAGAGGATAACTTGAGAAGACGGAGGCCACACTTCCCTCAAGGGAATTTGGGAATACACTAGAAGAGCGTGGAATCAACCATTAACAAGGTAATCCTCTTTTCGTAATCTTTATCGTAAAACGTAGTAACACCCTAAGTCCGTGGTTCCCAACAATTGGTATCAAGAGCCTGGTAATGGGTTCTACATTTTATGATATAATGTCCATGTCGTAATTATATATGCGTGTATATAGTGTTTTGCTTGTATTGGTTTTGATGCAGGTTGTTAATCCACTATTATGGCCATGTATATTTTAATTATGTGTTTGGATCCCACGTGGTTTAATCGTGGTTAATTTTTGTTTTGGTTTCCACGTGGTTTAATCGTGGTTGTAATTTACACGAGGGTTGATCGTGTTAGAATAGATTTTACAAAATTAGTTTTGTATTAGATCTATTTTTTTGTAATTGTTCCGGGTATTTTGTAACAAGTTATGTGTGATCGGAAATCAATTTCGGTAGTTTTTTGTTCCGCTGTGCGATTACAAGGGGCTGTTGTTGATGTTTGGATCGAACAAAATCAAAACAAAACTCACAGAAAAGCAACAGGCGCGCGCGCTGCGGCCGCTGCGGCAGCTGGGGCTGCTGGGGCCGCTGCGGCAGCTGGGACTGCTGGGGCTGCTGGGGCTGCTGGGGCAGCTGGGGCTGCTGGGGCTGCTGGGGGCGTCGGGACGCGCTTGGGGCAGATTTTTTTTGAGAGCTGGATTTTTTTTCAAGGGCCATAATAGTGGAAAATTTATTTTAATTTTTTCCATTAAATTTTAATTATTGCTTTAATTTATTAATTATGTGTGTCATTAATTATGTGTGTAATTGTTCTAAAATTGCATGTTTAACTTAATTAGGATGACATGGACATAAAATTTATTTATTGCTTTAATTAAATGTTATATGTTGCTAAAATTATGTGTGTATTTTGAATGCATGATTAGACATAATTATAACAACATAGGGCCCCATTTAATTTTAAAATTCCTCAATTTTAATAAAAAAAAATTCTAAGTGGGAGAGGGAATTAATATGAAATTAAATCCTATGGTCTCCATTATTGGTTGTAGGTAATTTAACATAAAGACGAATATAAATTATATATACGTCACCCATCGTGGCATGTAATTTATGGTGTCTAGAATGTTATAGAAATTACTAGAACAAACTTCTTAAATTAATAAATTTTGAAATGAATAAATATGGATTTTCTTTATTTCTGATTTGGGGCGATTTTGTCAAAAACGGGTTCATCGAACTTGTATGGCTGTGGGTTTTAAGCGAGACCGATGTGACTCCTCCACTACCTGGAAATCAAACCATTGATGAATATTGAATTGAAGTATTCTATTCAAGGAAAAATTACAAATATTGGAAGGTATACACGCCAACCATCGTGGCGTACCAAGTTCCATAGATTTCGAATAATTTAAGATTTGATGATGGTATACACTTAGCTATGAAAAATAATATAGTCCACCCCAATGTGGCATATTGTTTAGTAATATGACCGAAGTAACATTTAAATAAAATTAGGTGGTATACATGTCACACATCGTGGCGTACCAGAAGCTTATGGTATTTAGATGTTAGTACATTAAATTTTAATAATTTAGATCTTAATAATTAATGCACCCTTAGTTATGTGATGTTTTTATGCATGATTCCCAGGATAAAATGGGCTTTAATCCACTATTCACCATACTTAAGGATAACAAACTTACCGGACCTAACTATATTGAATGGAAACGAAATTTGGACATTGTGTTGACTATTGAGGAGTACAAGTTTTGCACTTATGAACCCAAGCCTGAACAGCCTGCTGTTGATACTCCTGAAGATGAGAAAGAGTATTATAAATGGTAGATTAAGGCTGATGAGATATCGCAATATTAAATTATGGCAGCAATGTCGGGTGTTTTGCAGCATCAGCATCAGTCTATGGCCACTGCTTCGGATATGCTCTTTAATCTCAAGGAACTTTTTGGAGATCAGAATAGGGCTGCTAGGCAAGTAGCCATAAAGGCTTTAATGAACACTCAGATGGCTGAATGCACACCTGTAAGGGATCATGTTCTCAAGATGATGCCGCATCTGAATGAGATAGAGATCCTTGGTGCTGAACTTGACGGGGAAACCCAGATTGACATTATCCTTATGAGCTTGTCCAAGAGTTTTGAGCAGTTCCGCTTGAATTACAACATGAACAAGAGGCAGTATAGTCTCGCGGAACTGCTAACAGAACTTCAGGCAGCTGAAGGATTATTTCGGCAGAGTGTTCAAGTGTATGTGGCTGAGAAAGGTTCTTCCTCTAAGCTGAAAGGTATTAAGAAGAAGAAAAAGGCTCAGACACAGAAAGCTGTGAAGGCAGTGGGAGTTCAGGGTGGTGTGAAAAAGCCTAAGGAAAAGTGTTTCAGATGCAAACAGTCAGGTCACTGGAAACAGGATTGTCCTCTTCCTAAGAAGATAAACAATACTGGTATGTCTCTTTCTCTAGTTACAGAAACATTTATAGTGGCTATATCTACGAGCACTTGGTGTGTAGATACAGGAGCCACTGATCATGTTTGTAATTCTATGCAGGGGTTCCAGCTATCCAGAATGCTTAGAGATGGTGAGATATACGTGTTCATGGGAGATGCTACGAAAGTAGCAGTAGTTGCAGTTGGAGTTATTCATTTATCAAATGGTTCTGATAGGATTTTGGTTTTGAACAATTGTCTTTATGTACCTTCTTTTAGAAGGAATTTAATTTCGGTTTCTAAACTTGCTTTGGATGGTTATAATGTTTGTTTGGATCGTAATGTTTCTATTATGATGAATAAACGAATTATATGTTCTGGTACATTGAGACAATTTGTATATAATTAAACCTAGTCAACCTGCACTGCAACTGCAATTTAGGGAATTGAACAACACATCTTCTAACTCTACTAAAAGAAAGGAACCTTCTAGTTTGAACCAAACATATCTTTGGCACTTGAGATTAGGTCATATTAACTTGAGGAGGATTCAAAGACTGGTAGTAGACGGGCCTTTAAGCTCATTGGCAGTGGAGCCATTTCCAGTTTGTGAATCCTGCTTGGAATGTAAAATGACTAATAGGCCTTTCAATGCAAAGGGGAATAGAGCCAAACAAGTATTAGAATTGGTTCACTCTGATTTATGTGGACCCATGAATATCCAAGCAAGAGGTGGTTATGAATATTTCGTCACTTTCATTGATGATTATTCTAGATATGGGTACATTTATTTGTTGCGCCGTAAGTCTGAGTGCTTTGATTAGTTCAAAGAGTACAAAGCTAAAACGGAGAAGCGACTTAATAAAAGTATCAAGTCACTACGATCAGATCGTGGTGGCGAATACTTGCTTGGAGAATTTAGGGAATATTTATCAGAAAATGGGATAGAATCCCAGTTAACTGCACCAGGCACACCCCAGCAGAACGGTGTAGCAGAGAGAAGGAACCGGACTCTTTTAGAGAGTGTTAGATCGATGATGAGTTATTCGGATTTACTCAAGTTATTTTGGGGACACGCCTTAGAGACAGCAGCTTATCTTCTGAACTTAGTACCTTCTAAGTCGGTTCCTAAAACCTCCTTAGAATTATGGACCGGGGATAAACCGAGT
The DNA here is from genome assembly GCF_009905375.1 of Apium graveolens. NCBI lineage: Eukaryota > Viridiplantae > Streptophyta > Magnoliopsida > Apiales > Apiaceae > Apium > Apium graveolens. The sequence goes on from NC_133651.1 coordinate 269,076,797, forward strand.
CTAAGACATATTCGAATATGGGGTTGTCCAGCACATGTGCTGAACAAGAACGCGACTAAGTTAGAATCTCGTACAAAAGTAAAGTTGTTTGTAGGCTACCCCATGGGAACGAAAGGATATTTATTTTTATAGTCCGAAGAATCGGGATGTCATTGTTAGCACCAATGCAAGATTCTTGGAGGAGGACTATATAATGAATCACAAACCCATGAGTAGTGTCGTTTTAGAGGAACTAGTGGGAGGGACAAATAATACCCATGAAGCTGTAGTACAAGTAGAACAACTACAACATAATGTACAACCTGTCACTAATACCGCACCAATGCTTCATCGTAGTGGGAGGGTTATTCAACAGCCTAATAGATTCATGTTTTTGGGAGAGTCTTCAGACTTGGTCCCTGGTGAACATGATGATGATCCCCGTACATACGAAGAGGCAGTACAAGACAAAGATGCAGATCTTTGGCAAAAGGCGATGGAATCTGAGATAGAATCAATGTATTCTAATCAGGTCTGGGAGCTCGTGGAACCACCCAAAGGTATAAAACCTATTGGATGTAAGTGGATCTACAAGAAAAAGAGGGGATTAGATAAAAAGGTGAAAGCCTGGAAAGCAAGACTTGTTGCGAAAGGGTATACTCAGAAAGAAGGTATCGATTATGAGGAAACCTTTTTACCGGTAGTCATGCTTAAGTCAATCCGTATTCTTTTATCTATAGCAGCTCATCTCGATTATGAGATTTGGCAAATGGATGTCAAGATAGCTTTTCTTAATGGAAGTCTTGATGTAACCATCTATATGCAGCAACCGAAAGGATTCATTAAGGAAGGCCAAGAGCATCTGGTATGTAAGCTTAAGAGGTCTATTTATGAACTTAAACAAGCTTTTAGAGACTGGAATATTCATTTTGATCAGGCAGTCCAGTCATATGGATTTGATCAAAGTCCAAGCGAATCGTGCATGTATAAGAGAAGTGAAGGTAATGCAGTGGTTTTTCTAGTACTATATGTAGATGATATTTTACTCATTGGAAACAATGTTGAGATGTTGTCATCAGTAAAGGCATGGTTTTTCAAACAATTTGACATGAAGGACTTAGGTGAAGCGGCATACATCCTTGGGATCAAAGTTATAAGGGATCACAAGAAAAGGATGTTGGCTTTATCTCAAGAGCCCTACATTGATGAAGTATTAGCTCGTTTTAACATGCAGAACTCCAAGAAAGGTTTTTTACCTTTTAAGCATGGAGTTGCTCTATCTAAGAAGCAGTGTCCTTCGACACCTAAGGATATAGAGAGCATGAAAGCAGTTCCTTATGCTTCAGCATGTGGAAGTTTAATGTATGCTATGTTATATACGAGGCCTGACATCTGCTTTGCTGTAGGCATGGTTAGTAGATATCAGTCGAACCCAGGTCAGGAACATTGGAGTGCAGTAAAAACTATACTCAAGTACCTGAGAAGGACTAAGAAGTATATGTTAATTTACAAGGCCTCAGATCTATTTTCTTTGGGAAATACTGATTCAGATTTCCAATCAGATAGGGATAAGAGGAAATCAACCTCGGGATATATTTTTACTTTGGGAGGTGGAGCCGTTATATGGAGGAGTGTAAAGCAGAAATGCATTGCAGACTCCACCATGGAGGCCGAATACGTGGCGGCCTCTGAGGCTACCAAGGAGGCTGTATGGTTCAGGAACTTCCTTTTGGACTTAAATGTGGTACCTAATTTGCCTAGGAGCTTGACAGTGTATTGTGATAACACTGGTGCTGTGGCAAATTCAAAGGAACCGCGAGACCACAAAGCAGCTAAACATATTGAACGTAAGTATCATCTCATACGAGGAATCGTAAAGTGAGGGGATATAGTTGTGGCTCACATATCATCAGAAGACAACCGAGCAGATCCTTTCACAAAGAGCTTGCCAACTAAGGTTTTTGACAAGCATGTGGAAGCGATAGGAGTCAGATGGATGGACACATAGATTTTTATGTAATAGTGGATTAAATAAACACTGATGTACACATAGAATATTTTGAGTATAAGTGGGAGATTGTTAGTGTATACTGAAAATATTTATTTGAAGTATGTACATTTATTTCTGGCCAGTTTATTTGAGAATCATTTGAATGTTTACATGTTGTCTAATATTATATATTGTGAACAATCTAGTATCAAATGGGATACAGAATATTAGATTGTTAAATACGGTTATATAATATAATAAGGTTCACAGCACAGGTGGTGTTGGACAATCCACTGGTATGGCTGTAGTATTATTTAGATTAGTTTACATTGACTAATAAATAATACTAGTATATTTTGTGTATATTGAACATGATCAAATTTAGAATCGTTCCCTTAATACTGATTAAGAAGGAGAACTAAGATTCTATGTTATTATTAATGCTTAGGTTCTTAATCCGGAAATAGTAATTGACACGTGTATATTATTTACATGCTTTGATTTATATATAAAATAATTCTTTTGAATTATATCACTACATTTTGGGTGATGGAATTATATACATGGTGGATATTATTTATTGAAGGAATCCATGTCCTGATAATATTCGGGTTAATGATGTCCCCTTGAAAGCTCAAAAAGATTTAATTATGTGAAACCCTGCAAGTGGAATTTATATTGGCATAATTAAATAAAGGTTGAGTGGATGATCAAGGATAAAAGATTTTAATTAAATAAATTATCAGTAATTTATTTAATTAATGGACATATGATATTTTAAACATGGGGAATTTAATAAGCAAATAATATTGGAACCGAATTAATTAAATTACGGTATTAGGAAAGGTAGTGCAAATATTAATTCTTTAGTGGATTGAATTAATATTTAATTACATTAGGCTAGGCTCAAGATGTAATTAGAAGGCCCAACCTAATTATTCATGGTCCCTATTGTAGCCTATATATATTCTTATTCTCTTCTTGCTTGGGATTGTGTGAAAACATATTGTAGCCACCAAGGAGCAAGAAGAGAGGATAACTTGAGAAGACGGAGGCCACACTTCGCTCAAGGGAATTTGGGAATACAATAGAAAAGCGTGGAATCAACCATAAACAAGGTAATCCTCTTTTCGTAATCTTTATCGTAAAACGTAGTAACACCCTAAGTCCGTGGTTCCCAACAAAATCATCATACATGATTGGACTTAGGACACATCTCTTTCAATCTCCCACTTTTACTAAAGCCAATCACTCTGGTATCTAATACCCATCTTATCTTTATGACGATCAAAGTGACTTTGAGAAAGTGGCTTTGTGAGTGGGTCTGCTACGTTGTTATGTGTGTCAACTCTCTTGACGTCTCCTCTTTCAATACAATACAAGAAATGTTATCGCGCTCCCACTAACCTTTTTGTAGACACATGGTTCATCTATGTTTTTGATAAAACCAAACTCTTTGATTGTCTCATCAAAACTGATGTTCCATCTACGAGAAGCTTGCTTTAAACCATATATTGTTCGCAGCAGCTTACACACTAGGTGTTCATTTCCCTTGGAAAGAAAACCCTCTAGCTGTGTCATATACACTTCCTCTTCAAGTTTCCCATTGAGGAAGGCCGTTTTCACGTCCATTTTCCAGATCTCATAGTCGTAGTAAGCAGCAATTGCAAGCAAAATCCGAATTGATTTTAACAGGTCTACATGCAAAAAAGTTTCATCAAAGTCAATCTCGTGCCTTTGTCTGAATCCTTTTGGCACGAGCCTGGCCTTATAGGTCTCCACCTGCCCATCTGCTCCAATCTTTTTTTTGTAGACCCACTTGCACCCAATAGGCTTAACAACTTCAGGCGCCTCAACCAGAGTCCATACTTGGTTGGTATACATAGATTCCATTTCGGATTTCATGGCACTATGCCATTTCTCTGAGTCAACACTACTCATAGCCTCATTATAGGTCACAGGGTCGTTATCATCAATGATTGACAACTCATTGTCATTCTCAATGACAAGGCCATAATACTTCTCAGGTTGGCGAGACACTCTCCCTGACCTACGAATGGGTTGTTCCACAGAAGGTTGTTCAGTTTGAACAGGTGTTTCCACCTGATATGTAGTAGTTTGTGCTTCTTGAACTTCATTAAGTTCAATTTTGCTCCCACTGTTTCCTTCAAGGATAAACTGCTTTTCCAAGAAGGTAGCATGTCTGGAGACAAACACCCGATGATCGGTGTAAAAGTAATACCCTAAAGTCTCTTTAGGATATCCCACAAAATTACATTTTACAGATTGAGATTCCAGCTTATCTGGGTCAACTTTCTTGACATAAGCTGGACATCCCCAAATCTTAACGTGTTTAAGACTCGGTTTCCTTTCTTTCCATATCTCATATGGAGTTTGAGAAACAAATTTGGAAGGCACCTTATTCAGTAAATATGTTGAGGTTGGACCCCACAGGAATACTGGAAGATTCGCATAGCTCATCATGGACCGAACCATGTCTAACAAAGTTCAATTTCTCCTTTCAGATACCCCATTCAACTGTGGAGTATATGGAGGAGTCCACTGGGAGACTATACCATTTTCTTTGAGATAAGCTAGAAACTCTCCATTCAAGTATTCACCACCTCGATCTGATCGAAGAGTTATAATACTATGTTTGGTTTGTTTCTCCACTTCATATTTATATTTTTGAACTTTTCAAAGGCTTCATACTTGTGTTTCATCAAATACACATATCTGAATCTAGATCGATCATCTATGAAAGCAATGAAGTATGAAAATCCACCCATGGCTTGCGTAGACATTGGTCCACATACATCTGTGTGTACCAATCCTAGAAAATCTGTAGCCCTCTCTCCATGTCCACTAAATGGAAATTTGGTCATTTTACCCAATAGACAAGACTCGCATGTAGGATATGATTCAAAATCAAAGGGGTCAAGTAACCCTTCCTTATGCAATGTCCGCAGTCTATTTTCACTAATATGACCAAGTCCGCAGTGCCACAAGAAAGTGAGATTTTCATCATCCCTTTTTCTTTTATTAGTATGTTCAATTTATAGTAAATTATGCTCTACGTCATATATATACAGACCATTGTTTAAAATACAACTTCCATAAAGAACGTTATTTCAAAGAATTGAACATTTATTATTCTGAATAACAAACGAAAATCCAGCCAAGTCTAACATGGAATAGAAATAATATTCCTCACAATCGAGGGAACAAAATAACAATTATTTAGAATAATAGTCTTGCCCGTAGGCATATGTAAATGAAATGATCCTACAGCTTCAGCAGCAACTCTTGCTCCATTTCCCATCCATAGAATCACCTCCTCTTCTTCAAAAGTCCTACTTCTCCTTAGTCCCTGCAACGAATTGTAAATATGAGAACCACAGGCGGTATCTAATACCCAAGTAGAAATTTGACTTAGTGACATATTAACTTTGATCATGAACATACATGAATCAGAAGCGGTAGTCTCACTACCCTTCTTCTTCTTCAGTTCTGCAAGGTAAACCTTGCAGTTCCTCTTCCAGTGCCCCACCTTGTTACAGTGAAAGCAAACAGCTTTGCTCTTGGGGTCTTCAGCTTTTGGTGGAACCGGCTTTTTCTCACCTACTTTCTTCTTCTTGGAAGGGTTCTTCTTCCTTTTCTTAGGATTGGAACCTTCACCAATTAGAAGAACAGAACTCTTCTTAGGGGGGAAATTCGATTCCGCAGTCTTCAACATGTTGTGGAGTTCAGGCAGTCTGACATCCAGCTTATTCTTGTGAAAGTTCACAACATACTGCGAGAACGAACTCGGAAGTGATTGTAAGACCAAGTCTTGGCTCAGCTCCCCATCCATGGCAAAACCAAGTTATCTAAGACGTTCAATCAAATTGATCATCTTAAGTACATGGTCATTTACAGATGATCCCTCAGACATCCTATAACCGAACAGTTCCTTCGATATCTCATATCGAGCTGTCCTCCCTGCCACATCATACAACTCTTGTAGATGCATAAGGATAGTGTGAGCATCCATATGCTCATGTTGCTTCTGTAGTTCAATGTTCATTGAAGCTAGCATGATGCATTGAGCAACATTTGCATCATCTATCCACTTACAATACACAACATGTTCATCATTATGTGCATCGCTGGCAGGTTCAGTAGGCTTAGGTGAGTCAAGCACATATTCCAGCTTCTCAACCCTGAGAACAATTCTCAAGTTTCGAAGCCAGTCAACAAAATTAGGACCAGTCAACTTGTGAGCATCTAGTATACTCCGGAGTGATAGTGCAGAAGACATAACGAATATAGTAAATCTGTAAATGATGAACACATAACAACACTTAGCAAATATTCAATTTCATTTCAAGACACTATATAAATCGGGTCTTTATTCATAAGTGTCTCCCACTAGTTTATCTAATTTTTTCAACCCCCTAAGTGAAAATTAAGCATTCATAATGCTAGTAGGAATAGGGATCCTACATTCCATCACACAACCTCGGCGGTGCCACGAAACGTCATGTGATGTTCAATAGGCAGATAACTCTTGTCAATTACATCTTATGTTATTCCTTAATATAAGTTTAGCCTCTTGAATAATTGAGTCACGGCTGTGGTACGACAAACTCAATATTCTAAGTCAAGTATAACCCAACATTTCATACAATTGAATCAGTCTCCAATGGCCCACGGCTGTAGCACGTACCGACATTTGGATTCTAATTCAATGTACATATTTCTTATTTCAAAATCAAAGCCCTCGGCTGTAGCACGAAACGACAATGATTTAAAAATAAGAACCACTTTCTACCATGTTGGAAGGCTATGACCGACACAAGCCCGTTGTGTCATTGGCCAATTACTACTTGATATTTTTTAATTTTAGAGGGATTATATTACGTTACAATCATAATCATATTATAAAGAGATTCTTCCTTTTAAATTAAATATTTCAAATCAATAATCGATAATCAGATGATTCCCAGATCGGGTGGAGCATTGTCAAGAGGCGTCACTTAATAACCCTTTCTTATAGATAAAAATCTGTTGTTAACAGAATCATCCTTTCTCTCAATATTGAAAATTCATATTCAATTACGTGTTTCATAAACACAAGAATCTCATGATCGTATTCATAATATTTATTGTTAAGGCAAGAAACGATTCCTATTCTAGATTTTCTAGAGCATGCCTTATATTGATTTAAGTTCACCTAAATCTTTCATCGCATGGTAAACATAGGCATATATCTCATATATAAAATTAAATAAACAAATAAATGTAAAGTGCAATAAAGTAAATGTGTTTGGTTATGGCCCAATCCTATGTGATCTTTATCAAGCTCATGATAAAGATCAAGGTCAATCTAATATGGTGATGGAAATAAATACAACTACTTATTACATAAGTCTTCTTCTTTGTTTAGACTTCTTGTATGCCTCGTCTTCTTCTTTGTATCACCTCCATTGGATAGATTTCTTGAGTCTTCAATTACATTACATGATTGAAAGTAAAACTAATCTAATGAACTTACAAGAATAACTCGAGTTACATTCGAGATTTATGATTACAAAGATTGACGACATGTAAGTCGTATTTAAAACCAAAACCAAAACCATTACACTAAGGTCGAAAGGCCATAACCATCCACCATGCTCATACAACACATAAAAGCATGTTAAAACACATAATCTGATCTTAACGTATCATATTATCCATGATCTAATCATTAAAAAGAAAATATGACAAAAATCAGAAAAATCAGAATCAAATCAGAAAAACAAGAATCACTGTTTACGGGCAGTAAACGACGTCAAACGCCTTACAAACGAGTCGTTGATAGATTTAGCTATCAGTTTTGTTCAGACGCTCGTTTACCTATGGAATAGGGTATTCGTTTGCGTAAATCGGATACCAGACCCAGATTTCAGCAAATCTGCAGCAGCCAGTTCAGAATCCGTATCTAATATGATTCTCATAATTAGAACAAATATAAATCATGTATATATCAGTATATATACAAATTACATAATCATCTTATGATTATACAACTCACATGAATATCATATATTCAAAACCATACATATATAAGCATATTATATCAACATCAAATCATGGCGAATCATGTACATGCTCATATATCGAAAACAGTTAAACACATAAACGAATTAAAAACTTTTCGCAAGTAGCTCTGATGCCATTGAAGGGTTTTTAGCACATAAACGCAGCGAAAACATAAATTTAAATCTTAAAAAAAACCGAAACCCTCTGCAGGATCCATGCGAAAAATAATATTTAATTCGTAGTTCAGTATGTTTACCTTAAGAAGCTTTACGTTAATGGAATGATGGAGGTCTTTAATGGCGATCCAAAAATGATGAACGGAGATCCTTAGCAGCTGCTCCTCAAGTGTGAAGTACTCCACCGGTATCCACCAAGAAAACGATGTAATGAAGGAGGAGGAGGAGATGGAGAGAATTAGGGTTTTGTAAATCTTTTTGGTTGAGGCAAAAATAGGGTCTATAATAGTATATTTATAGGCAAAATATTCAGCTGAAAATTTTCCCATAAAATATTATTATTATTAACCCTTTATTATTCTCACTAATAATTAAAACACCTTTTAATTATTAATCCTTTTTCTAAACTCTTTAGAAATAATTCTCTTACTTGATTTAATTTTCAAAAATTAAATTCTTAATTAATAATATTAAGAACCTTTTCTTAATTAATTTATAATCAATTAAATCTCATTTAATCAATTATTAAATTTGCCAATTAATTATTTATTTCATAAATAAATAATTATCAGCCATTATTAATTAATTCCTCCACCATTAAATCATTCTCTTTTATGGTGTGACCCTGTAGGTTCAATATTAAGCCGGTAGTAGAAATAAATAATAATAAAACTATTTTATCATTATTTATATAAATTCTCTAATTCATTAAATATGATTAATTAATTAATCATATTTATTATACATCGTGAGGGATACTTCTCAGCATATCGCGACTATCCGGATAATACGAATTCACTGCTTAGAATACCAAGAACCTATTCAGTGATTAGTTACCGTACAATTAATTCCTTCTATCCTGCGATGTCACGATTAAATACAAGGCATGGAACTTGTGTCAAGCCTATCTTATTTAATCACTTGCTTTCCCATTCACTATGTTTAGTTCTATTTAATGTAAATTAGAAACTCCTTTCTAATTTCATTCACTCTGGCCAGAGATTCCTGAACTAACATAAGTGGATCGGCATTGAACATTCTCTTCCTACACTGGAAGGGGTAGATCCTTTATTGATCATACACTATCTTAGTGTACAAATTCCTATACCCAGTAGAGCCCTTATAATTGTCCCTTGAGACTAAGAACTAAACCAAAGCATAGTTCAGTGTACACAAGATGACTATGATGACCTCAAGTCTAAGGATACTTGTACAACTATCACTATGTGAACAACTGCTGACACATGAGTGAACTCCATCAGTTGTTCAGCTGTGTGAGTCATGTTCAGTGAACTTATTCTATAATAAGCACCTACATATTAGCTATAGTGTCACCACACAAATGTCTATGAAAATAGACATCCTTCATAATGAAGCAAACATAGTATGTACCGATCTTTGCGGATTATTAATTACCATTTAGTAATCCTACGACCATGAACTATTTAAGTTTAGAGTTATCATCCTTTAGGTCTCATTATTATGATCTCATCACAATCCATAAAAAGCTTTACTCTAAACTATGGTATATCTTATTTAAACACTTAAATAGATAAAGCCCGCAATAAAACCAAGACAAGTCTTTTATTAATATCAATGAAATCAAAACAGATTACATAAAAGTTATTCCTAAATCATCATACATGATTGGACTTAGGACACATCTCTTTCAATTTCCAGCTTTTATCACTAATGAAATCATGAACTTTCTTTCCTGAGGTCATCCATGTTCTAAACACCTCTATTTCATTTTCAAGAACTTTCTCTAGTCTGACATACCTGATGTTTATTTGAGTTTCATTACATTATGCCTTCTCACATGCCTTTTCATTCTCATACATGATAACTAACTCAGCTTCTAAGAAATTATTTCTTTCTTTAAGCCTCTTATTATCAGCAATCAAACTATCACATTCAATAGTCTTACTTTTAAAAGTAACATGCAAAGAGCATAAGAAAGTTTTTAATTCAGAAAAATTATCAATATCAATGGGAAATATAACTGAAGGTACCTTATTGGTTCCAGAGGCATCATCTCCATGAGTTTCCATGAGTGCATAGCATTCATCATCATTGTCAGTTCCTGATGAATCCATCCAGTCTCTGTTGGAGTTTGTTGTGACCAAAGCTTTTCCAGTTGTTTTGGGGCACTCATTAGCCAGATGTCCCCTTTCATTACAGTTGTAACATATCACCTTGGTCTTGTCAAACTTCCATTCCTTGTTGTACTGACGATCACTCTTTCTGAACCTGTTTTTGCCTCGACCAGAGAACCTTCTGTTGAAACCACTTTTTCTCTGTGGTTTTACAAACCTCATCCTTATGAACCCTTTCACAAGTATTGTAACCATTTCAACCACTTGAGGATCATCCATATCAATCTTAGAATCCTCGTCAGTATTTGTGTAAGGATCTGAAACATCATAAGTATCTGACTCATCCACAATGTTCCTTCTCCTTCACCTTCACTCATCTTTTCCTTGCCTTTTTGAGTCTCAGCATTAAGAGCCACATCTTTCATCTTTTGACTTTTTCTATTCTTCCTTTGATGTATCTCCAAGTTATGAGTTTTCAGCATCCCATACACTTTATCCAGATTCAGAGAATCAAGATCATATTGATTCCTGATTATTGAGGCCTGAGTATGCCAATCTTCTGGAAGAGCTCTAATCTTCTCTTTCATATTCTTTTCCAACCAATGATATATCATTCAACAGTGTCAGAAATCTATCATATATGTCATTAATTGACTCATCAGCCTTGGCATCAAATTGCTCATATTTTTGCACAAGAACAGTGATGAATACAATAAAGAAGGGGGTGAATGTGTTTTAGACATTTTTAATGCTTTTTGAATGTTTTTTGCTTGGTTAACAAAGTAGATTAGAAATGCAATAATATTATGTTAGCTAAAATAAAATGGTGCATACAATAATTCAAAATTCACTTAATTTTGTATTAAAATCAAGCTAGTATTTTGCTACAAATCCTGGGTTCTTTTTAAGTAAAGAACTCAGCTTCTTCCTTCAGAGAGTACGAGAAAAACTAGATCTGTTTTTTTTATAAACCTAAAAATAAAGGACCAGTGTTTAATTTATAGATTAGTAAACACAGGTTTACACAACATGCAATAAGATGTACTAAACCCTACTTTAAGTTATCTCTTAAGCTTTCCATTTCTGGCTTAGTGTATCTTTGTAAATCGTGTAGGTCTATGACTTTCCTTTGTCAGTTAATCTTGGCCTTTGATCTTGCACTCTTCAAGCTGCTTTTGTAGACTTTTCAATCTAAGTGATTAGATCGTTTGTTGATTGATAATCTAGAATATTTAACTTGTCTGTATTCTGTACTTGAGGTTCATATCGAGATCTCCAGTTCGATCTATAGAGAACTGACATCTCGATAAGTATAATGGATTATCGAGATCTCTTAGTTCTCTATAAGTGTCTTTGACTTGTTGAGGTCTCTAAGTTCTCTATAAGTAAACTTAGTTTCTTGAGATCTCTAAAACTCTGCATGTAGAAATGACTTGTCGATATCTCTCAGATCTCTATAGGCATTTTGACTTGTCGATATCTCTGAGATCTCTAATGAGAAAATTGACTTGTCGATATATCCAATCTTCATATCTTCATTCTAACTTGTTGATATCTTTGAGTTCTCTAATACAGAAATGACTTGTCGATATCTCCAATCTTCATGTCTTCATTTGGCTTATCGATATCTCTGAGACTTCTCTATAAGCTATATTGGACTTCTCGATAAGTCATTCTAGAGTTCTCGAATGACTTCTCTATATGATTAGATCTGTGACTTGTAGATATCTTGACTTAGAACATTTTTCCTAAAACAGATTTATTCCAAACTTCTTCATAATTTCTCTGAGGCATGATCTTCTTCCAGAGTTTATTCTAAGGCTTGAGACTGTTTACAGAAAATACTCAAATCTGATCTTTGACATTTTTACAGACTCAAGTAATACAGTACAAAATAAAAATTTAGATTATCATACAACTAATTCTTAGGGTTGTCAACATGACTTAGTCTTGTTATAGTACAGTCATGTTTTGCACAACAATCTCCCTCAATTTGTGAGACGATTGCTTATCACAAATTCATGCCTGGTAACAAGACTAACCCCAAGTTACAATGAATAATAAAAGATTACATAAAAATTGACAGAATAAAAATACAACTTTTATACATTAAGTGATTACATGAATTTGATAAGTACATTCATTACATGAAGTTTTCATAGTATGGCTCCTTTCTAATAAGGTCCTTGAGATTTACTAGCACTTGAAGTTTTTCAAAGATTTCAGTCCCTCTTAGAGCTTCCACAAGCTTGAGCCAATCATCCAATGAATAACCAATCAAGTAACCAACTCTGAATCTTGAGAATCTTTCAACGTTAATGTTCAGAAAATGCCCATCCTTAGAAATCCTGGTCATCCCCTTTGCCTTTAGCTCATTTGATCATTGTTCAAACATGGCAATTTCTGCTGCATACTTCATATACCTTTCTTCCTTTTCATCCTTTGCTTTTCTTCTTCTTTCATCCCTTACTTTTAACCATACACAAAACACATCCCTCCATGATCTTGTACTAGTGTCCTTCCCCTTCATCAAGCTAATCACCCTTTTGATTTCTATGATTGAGAATGTATCCTTTAAATTCCTACCAAGTAAAGTGTAGGATCCATCTTGATAATAGATTTTGACTTCCTTCAATGATACAACCCAAACTTTGACCATTTATTCAGCTAATTGTTAAAAGTAGTCATCATCTGTGATGCACTAATTTAGTGGCAGAAAATCAGTTTGATCAAAACAATTCCAGATAGCTCTTTCTTCAACATGCAGATTCTTCGGTTTTCTCCCAACATATTTGAAATGAATTTTGGTAGGTGGCTTGAATGAAGGTAGGTTTCAGATTTCTAAGAGAGGTTTGGTTGGAGGTGATTGGTATTTTAAGTAGAGTGTTTGAAGTTTGTTTATACAGAAGTTTAGGCTTAGAGGTCAAGGGTAGTTGAATGTTTGAGCTTGTAGGTTTAGTGGCTTGAGCATGTTGGATATGAATTTACTAGACATTTTTTTTAGCCTTCGTCATCTTCCTTCTTCTTCCTTCTTCTTTCATCTCCTCTTTTCTTGTCATCTATCTTTTTTTCTTCTACTTTGCTACCAGCTGCTTTAGAAGAATGACTTGGATTTGATCCAGAAGGTTTTTTGCTCATCATGCTTCTGTTCATCATCATCCTTGTCATCTTTTAAGTTGAATTGTGAGTTTGGCAACATGGTATCAGTATTTTAAAGATATTTTCCCAAGATTCTGATCATCTCCTCATCTTCAATTTTCTTGTTCCTTTTGGACTTTAGATCAGTTTCAAGGGTCATTATCAATCTCACATTTCCTCTTACACAATTCTTTGGAACTGTGAAGAACTTGCACTTTTAGTTTGTGAACAGATGTAGGCCACCCCTTGCTTGGATGAAGATAGGCTTTAGGAAAAACAACTATATGAGCTTGCTTGAGTTCTCTAAGCAGTTAGGTCTCCTCTGGAAATACTGGATTAACTCTGTCAATTATCACATCTAGCTCAGATGCTCTCATTCTTTGTAGATTTGAGAGAGACACCTGGAGACATTTGTCCAAGCCACAGTCATTGACATTGGCTACTATTCTTTTCTCCAAAAAGTTGTCAACTTTCACTATATCCACTCTCAAGAAATTGATTTTGTTGGAAAAAGCTCTCTTGTAAGTAATGTATTTATTGGCCAGAGAGACTCTTAGAACTTTCAGTAGCTCATTGAACTCCTTAGCTTGACAGGGTCCTTCTGCAGCTTTCTGGAGCCTGTCTTTACTGACACTTTGAGAGAGTTTTAATTGCATAGAACTTTGACCAGAGTGAGTAGTAGATTTTCCATCCTCTTGATATTGTGTAGATTTAGCATCTTCCTTGGACTGTTGAATCCTAGCTTCCATCTCCCCCTTAGTCTTGTTGGCAGACATGAGTAGTGCAGTGGGAATTTCTGGCCTCACAGCTTCAGGGAGAGCAGGTAAAGGAACATTCAAGGCACCCATGATAGGTCCCAAATGAACTAAGTTCTGCATTTGAAGATGTTTGTGGGAGTCTACCACGATGTTGATGTCATTCTGTTAACTCTGGACTAGAGAAGTGAGAGCTTGAACCTGAGCTGTGAGTGCATCATTAGAGGCTTGTTGAGTTGAAACTTGTTGTTGTAGCGATTGAAGTTGGAGATTTGATGATGTAGATAATGGTGGTTGAGAACTAGAAGAGGTTGAAGTCCCAAAAGTAGCTTGTACAGCTTCCCTATTTCCTTCCATCAAAAGAGCGGATGTTCATATCTAGCCTGATGGAGTTGATCCAGTTTGACCCTGATGTCATTATGATTAGTGATCTGTTACTGGACAACTTCAAGGCTATGAAAGATTCCCTGAGATTCTTGATGCTCTTGTCTATAGATGATAAATAAAACTTGGCCATTTGATCAGTAAATCTAGAAAAATTTTGCTTGATTTCCACCTGAGAAGGAATGATCTTATCCATCTTGTCCATGACCAATTTCCTTATTTTTTTCTTGATGATCAGTCAATTGCAGTTTTGGAGCTTTACCAAAGAGATGAAAAGCTTTAAGTTGATATTTGTAGACCTCAGTGACTGCATCATAGACTTCTTGTGGAGTTGGAGATTTGGCATTACTCCCAAGTATGGTCAAGTACTCCTCCCTGAAGCTTGCTAACACTGCATCCATCTCTAAACTAAAGTCTTTGTCTAGCCAGGCATCACAATTTCCATCTTATTCAGCTTCATTTACAATTTTGGCATTCTGTTCTTGAACCTCTGTCTGATAGGAAAGCATGATAGCTTGGTAATCTTGATTAGACATGTCTGAGGTGAGAAGTTGTTGTGAAATTTGAGCAAGTCCAGACAATTGACCAACTAAAAGATCATTGATAGTTGTTGGTTGAGCTTCTACTTCCTGCAGCCACTGGGAGATCAAATGAGGTTGAGGTTGAGTAAGATTAGAAGTGGATGATTGATCATTTGGATTTGAGGTGGAGGGTAGAGACTCAATAGAACCACATGTGACAGATGTCACAGTTTGACTCATAGGTAGAACTGTGGTTATGACAGTTTGTTGTTCTCCACTTGTCGTGGGAACCTCCAATGGAATTGGAGGGGAGTTGACTTGGTTACTGTCATGTACCTTAGCCTCAAACCCTTGTACTTCTTTCAAAGCAGTGTCACTTGAATGTGATAAACTTGCCTCCCCTATAGAAGGATCATTGGAAATTAAACTCCTAGCTTCAATTGTGAGAGCAATTTCAGCTAGGGTTTTGAGGGAAGTTGTTCCTACAAGAGGAACCTCCAATTGAATTAGAGAGGATTTAGATAGCTTCCCCTCAGGAGTACTACCCTTAAACCTTACAACCTGTGAAGGTTGATTTGCACATGAAGGTGCATTTAAAACTACCATAGGGTATTTAGTAAAAACTAATGAAACCCTTATGTTTGTGTTGGTGTCATCAAAGTCTACCCCAACATATAGCCTCTCACCAACTAAATTTGGGTCCTGGGTGGTGAGCACAGTTTTGTGAACCAAGTCACATGATGTTGGAAACACTTGTGAATCAGATTCAAGTGTTTGATTGAATGACGAAGAAATTTGAGAAATTAGATTTTGAATTTCAGAATTGAGTATTGGAAGATCCCCTGAATATTTTTGGCTTATGCTGCTCACAAAAAGTTTACAGTCTTTCAAATGGATGTGAAAAGTGCTTTTCTCAATGGAGAATTGGAAGAGGAAGTATATGTTAAACAACCTCTAGGTTTTGTAGATGTAAAATTTCCTAGTCATGTCTACAGACTTAACAAAGTACTTTATGACCTTAAGCAAGCTCCAAGAGCATGGTATGAGAGACTAGCTCAGTTTCTTCTGGAAAGTGGATTTAACAGAGGGACTATTGACAAAACAATGTTTTATCTCAACCATGGAAAAGACTTACTTTTGGTGCAGATATATGTTGATGATATCATTTTTGGTTCTCCAAATGACAGACTTTGTAAAAAGTTAGCCAAGCTGATGCAGTCAAGATATAAAATGAGTATGATGGGAGAACTCAGCTATTTTCTGGGCCTTCAAGTCAAGCAGAATGAAGAAGGAACTTTTATTTGTCAATCTAAGTACACCAGAAATTTGTTGAAGAAATTTGGAATGCAAGATTGTTCAAGTGCATCCACTCCTATGGCTACTGCAACAAAATTGGATAAGGATAATGGTACATCAGTAGATATTACTGATTACAGAGGTATGATTGGCTCATTACTCTATCTAACTGCAAGTAGTCCTGATATCATGTATGCTACCTGTCTTTGTGCAAGATTTCAAGCAGATCCAAGAGAACCTCACTTAACAGTTGTGAAAAGAATTTTCAAGTACCTTAAGGGTACAGCTGACCTGAGATTGTGGTATCTTAGAGAATCAGACTTTAAGCTAATAGGTTACACATATGCAGATTTTGCAGGATGCAAAATTGACAGGAAAAGCACAAGTGGAAGCTGCCAATTTCTTGGAGGCAGATTAGTTTCTTGGTTTAGCAAGAAACAGAAGTCAATTTCCACATCAACTGCAGAAGCATAATACATTGATGCAGGAAGCTGTTGTGCACAAATTCTTTGGATGAAGAATCAGTTACTGAATTATGGGTTAACATATTCTAAAATCCCTATTTACTGTGATAATCAAAGTGCTATTGCTATGACAGGTAATTCTTTTCAACACTCAATAACAAAGCACATCAGCATTAGGTACCACTTCATAAGGGAACATATGGATGAAGGTACAGTGGAATTGCATTTTGTTTCAACAGATCAACAACTAGCAGATATCTTCACAAAACCACTATATGAAGCAACCTTTACAAGATTGGTAAATGAACTTCGAATGGTTTCAGGTTTTTCTCTAAATCTGCTTAGTTTATGTTCTAATACATCAGACTTTATGATCAGTATTTACAGATATTACTATCTTTGTGTATTTTGTGCTTAAATTGAAATTTGCTTAAGTGCTGATTATTGTCTGATGTGAATTTTTAAACTCTGATAGTGATATGCATGTTTCTGTGACTATTCAATCCAATGAAAATAATTGTGCTAGATGCTAACCTAGTAATCTTTAATATACTAAAGATCCCATGTATGAAGTAATTGTTTATGTGGAAATCTTTTAACACAAGCAAATTCAGATATTGAGCTTAGTTAAAGTTTACTTTGTGTATCTTGTTACTAAGTCCAAAACTAGAATAGTGCTTCTTATCTGTTAAGTTCTGATGTTGGTAAATCTGATGGATGTACTAAGTGTTGATAAGCCTCACTTATTAAAAGAAAAAGAAAAGAAAAGAAAAGAAAATAAAAATCAGGTACTCCTTTAAGATCTAGAGTAAAAATGTGGAAGGGAAGACCCAAGTGCATTGCTGGTATTAATTTATATGCATTAGAAAAGCAAAATAAAATTTTCTTGGTGACTTTTCACATTCTCTGATTACTGGGGAAATACTCTGACAATAGCATAAATTCTGATAAGCAGCCGTGACTCACTTACACTGAGAAGCCACTGTAAAATGGAATTTCAAAAGATGCATAAAATGAGCACAAAACAGTTGAGGTGGACTCATGCATGAACTCATTCTATAGTAGATTTCAGAATAATGACAGATTTTGAGCAAAGTTCTTAGTTATGCCTTATTTTTAAGATGTACTGAAGTGAATCAGACTTTAATTTTTATTTGATATTTAGCTTAAATCACACACTTATACTCCATATGAATGATGAAAATAACTGTGGTGGTCAATGTTGTGTTGGATAAACAGTTCAAGTGTCAGTTGCACAAATTCTGAGGACAAGTTGTGATGGAAATTCTGATGATTAAGTTCTGAAGAAACAAAATCAGTATTTGTGTGAAGAATTACAGAAATAGACATTCACTTTTCGAGTTAAGGAGCCATGTTCTGATGACTGTTAAGTTCTGATATAAGTCTAAGTTCTGATATTAAATCCTGATTCTTTACTTGACTTATTTGTGGTTAAATCTGAAACAGTCATATTCAAAATCAGAATATGTTTGGGTGAGATATAAACAGTCAAAATAATTTGGGTTAGTGGTACTCGTATATCCACAGTAATTTTTACTTGTTTCGTGTGCTCATTAACTCCTCTTTTAAGCTTCTAATGGCTGTCGTAATTACTCATCGGTCTAGGGAGACGAGGCTTTACTTCTTTTCGTTTTATATTCCCTGCATCCCTTGGTCTTCCCTTGTCTATATAACTGACCGATAATCCTTCAGTAAAAACCAATTCTTTCTTCTCCCAAACAATGACTCCGTTTGGTTGGTTTTATTACTATGGCTCAGACAAGGTGACTATTTGGAACAATGGAGTTCCAACTCATTATCCTATCAACAACATTCCTTCTAATCTCTGGATTCAATTTCCAGAAATCATTAAAAATGATTTGTTGACTGTTCAAAGAGATCTTCATCTCCGTTCTCTTCGTCAGTAGGAGAGAATCATTTGTCTTTTTATTCTTTTTTATTGAAGATAGGAAGAAGATTTAATTTTTATCCTCCTGTTTCTCTTCACTGTCAGCTTTGTCAGTCTTTTAGACTAGGACTAAGGCTGTTGATGTTAGGGATTCTCGACTAGGGCAATCTTGTAATTTTCTGCATGTAATTTAAGTTTCATGAAATGTATTCTTTTGATATATTAATGAAATTTTACTTTATTGCAAGATTTTGCCTCTGAGTCATTTCATATTCTGATGACCCTTTATATTCTGATAATAATCAAGTTGTGCTGCTCACAGGGTAGTGTTTATTTTCTTGGTTTATTTTTGGTTATTCTTTAATGGAATTACTTGATTAATGGGATTACTTGGTTAGTGGGACGGTTTTTCTCCTTGAAAAACTACATATGATAAGTAATGATTACTGAATACCCGTGCCCATTAATTATTTTTTACTACTGCATGCCTAACAGGTGTCCAAAGACCTTTCATATTCGTCTCAACGGTTATCTTTTACCATGTATAAGTAAAAGAGAGAAAAGATTGTAAAATCTTTTATTCACTTTTATACTCTATCTCTCTCTTTTTACTCTTATACTCTCACTATTTTCTGACGATTTATCACACAGGCATTTTTTCGAACACCTTTCAGACACTCAAATTTTTCACTGATTTCTCAATGGCACCTAAAGATATTATCTTCAATGGAGCAAAGTTTGTTCTTAATAACTATGCTGCCATTCTTACCACGCAAGAAGCTCCGTCAGAACTTCACATTGTTCAGGACTTCTTAGCTAATAGTGAAATCGGATGCGCTTTGACTCAACCATCAAGTTTTTCTGGATCACAAGTGCTGACATTCTGGAGAACAGGGATTTATGATGATGGTGGTAAGCGTGGATCTCCTAGTATTGTCTTTACAGCAAATGAGGAGGATTATGTTGTTACTCCGACAGTGGTTCGCAGGGCTCTCCATTTACCAGAAAATGTTCAATTTAGTGCTGCTGTTGAGGAACCACTGCTTCAGGAAATGATGGCTGATTTGGGCTATGAAGAAAGTTTAGCAAAAATGGGTCAACTCAAACGTGCACACATGCACCGAGAATGGAGCTTTTTCTTTGACTGCATCACAAAGGCATTTGGTAACAAATGTACAAATTTTGATGCCATTTCAATCTTGTTTCAACAAATTGGGTATGCTCTTCTCCATCAGTCTCATTTTGATTTTGCTAGAACTGTGTTATGCTTTATTGGTGACAGAATGAAAGAGGATAGGAATATTGTCTATTTTGCTAGATTCTATCAATTAATTTATAGTCACTATACAGAAGATGAACCTATCTTAGCCAGTGACCTGTTAGAATCCTTTAAGCTAGCCAAAAGGGCTTTTACTGATTTACTAAATGCTGATAACAAAAAGGCAATTTTGAGACCTCATAGAATTCCCTTAGTTGTCAAACAAGCCCTGGTAAAAGCTGATGTTGCCAAATACTCTGTAATTTATCCTGATGTACCACAACCACAACATCAACCACAACCTCGGCCACAACCTCAACCACAACCATCAGAACCTACTCCTATCCCTCCTCAAACACAAACATCAGAATATGCTCATTATCCATCAGCACATACTACAGTGCAGCCTTCTTCTGCTAGAGCAACAACATCAAGATCTAAAAAAGTTTCACAACAGAAAAGAAGGAGGATCATCTTGAGAGATGAATCAGATGATGAGGCACAGGTTCAACCTACCTGCAGCTGAGAAAGTCTCTTCTCAGAAAGATACAAAGACTGGGAGTTCTAGGTCCCTGAAAAGGCCTAGAACAATTAATTCTGATGATGCAGCTCCTACAGTCTCTTCAAAAGCAAAAATATTTAATACATTAGCAAAAAGGCCTACAGATTTTGGTAAAGGAATGGAAGCAACAGCTAAGGAAGGGGGTCAGGAATCTCTGATCTCACAAGACCCTGTTGAAGCTCACAATTCTCCAAGTGTTGATCCAGACCTTCATGCAACTCATCACTCTCCACTTCATAAGCCAGAAACAACTCATATTCCCACACCTCCAGTATCTCCAGTACATGCTGAAAACCAGGGGCCAAGTGATGAAATTGACATCCATAACTTGGAAGTGCCTCAGGTTTTGCATCTGGAAGCTCCACCAACTACACAACTTTCTCAGCACACTCCTCCAGCCACTCCAGTGCTAAATTCTGATGATCATGGAGATGGATCTCCAATTGCTTCTCATCCAGTCATTTTATCAGCAGATGATGATAGTGAAGATTCTGCCACTTCTGTTGCACTGCCTGCTGCAAACTCTGATGAAGCTGATGTTAATGTAGATGCTGATGCAGCTGGTCCATCTGGACATGCTCCTCTACCACCAGCTTCTAAGGTTTCTTTTATCGAGAAGTTTGTAGAAAGGGCTCCTCCAGTTCCTTGGAGTAAGACTCAAAGAGGGCAAGAGTGGATCAAAGACTGGAATAATGTTGAATTTGTCCCTAATGCAGTTGTTCTTTCTGAACATCTGACAAAAGCTGGTGAGATGTTTGCCAGTGATGATTTCAAGACACATCTTAGAGTTACAGCACTGAGTACAAGGCACCTTCAAGGTCAACACTCAGCAACTCACGACCAGCTGGACAAAATTCGAAATAAATTGCAAGAGGATGCGGAGAAGATCAAAGTAGAGAAGCAGAAGTTTTTCAAGCCTAACTTTGACCGTTTAGCAACTATTGAAAAGTCTCAAGACAAGCAGCAAGCTCAAATTTCCGATCTTTTACAAAATCAAGTTGCTCAACAAGTTCAGCTTAATGAACTTCAAAATTCTGTGGAATTGCTTGTCTCCCTGCTTCTTCCTGATGATGCCAAAAAGGGGGAGAAAGTAATTAAGTCCAAATGCAAGTCTACTAAATCATAGAAAGAAAAAGATGATTTAACTGAAGATCAGGGAAACTCTGAAAAGGGTGGAGCTCAAAGAAAAAGCAAAGGCTCTTCATTACAGAAAGACAGAACTACAAGTCAAAGGCTAAGTTCTGATGCTGGCAAGAAATCAAGCTCAGGTAAACAAGTTCTAGTCAATCCTGAAGATCTTGATGAAGAGATCTCAAAGAAGTTGTTTCTTAAAGAAAATCCATGGATGGATCTTGAAATGCTGGAAGAAGAAGAAGCTAGACTGAAAGCTGCAATTGATAAGTCACAATCTAAGTCTAAAGCTTCTGCAACAGCAAAGAAACCTCCATAGGATAAAGACATTGTGATTAAAGAAAGAAAAAGTGTTGAGGCATCTAAAGCCAAATCACAAGTGGAGTATGATCCAAAGTTTAAGGGCAAAGGTAAAGTTGATGAACCTGTAAGGGTTTACATGCCAACTATGGATGAACAAATAGATGCTGATGAAGATACTGATCTGATTTTGAAGAAAAAGAAAGATTCTCAAACAACCTCTGACAGAGCACAAGTTGTTCAAAGTCAGGAGTTAGTAAATTCAGATGCTACA
This sequence comes from Apium graveolens, assembly GCF_009905375.1. Lineage (NCBI taxonomy): Eukaryota > Viridiplantae > Streptophyta > Magnoliopsida > Apiales > Apiaceae > Apium > Apium graveolens. The sequence goes on from NC_133651.1 coordinate 269,099,096, forward strand.
AGGAAGCAAGCAACCTCTGACACAGCTCAAGTTAGCTTGACATTAGGAGATAAGGGAATAACCTCTGACATTGCTCATGTTAATCCTTCAACTACTCTACCAGGATTCACCCAAGCTAAACAATCTGCTCAAACTCTGAAGAGTACATCAAGAGGTTTTCAGAGTAGATTGCTTCTAGGAAAGGAGGCAAGAGATAAAACTGGTTTGGGAAATGCTGATGAAAGAAGAGTAAGTAACACAACTCTAGATCCTACATCTCTGTCTGAACCAGGAATAGGCACAACTCCTGAAAGATTGGATCAATTGGAGTCTGTACAGATGGTTTACCACTCTACACTGAAAGAACAGGTTATGTTATATTTCATGACAGATGGGAGGGTATTCCAGATTAGGCAGGATGCTATTAACTTGAAGTACTATGAAGAATTGGAACATGTGCTATATTTGCTTCAAGTAAAGAACAACTCTATATATGATGCTATCAAATTCTTAAGGTCTAATATTGAGAGACAGAAGAAACTTTACAGGATAAAGTCTGACAACTCATACTATCCTAAGTACAGAGCTCATGATGGAAAAATTGTTGAAATGAAGTCTAACACTGCAAAGATTGTTACTACCATTCTGGGTTATAGGGCTGTTGAATTCAACATAGAATCAGACAAAACCTATTATACCAGACTTAATGAGGATATAAGAGAGGAAAAGATCAATGATCTCAGAGCTGCTATCTTTCAAATAAGTGAAGATACAGCTGAGCTAAAAGAAGCCAAAAAGAGGATGTTGAATGAACTTACATATTCTGAGAGATGTCTTTTAAAGAATTATCTCAGGACAACTCCTGATATTAAATAGATCACATAATAAAGCCAAGTCAGGGACTGCAACTGCTAAATTCTGAAGAACATACATGCTAAAGCTGATATCAGACTTTAAGGATGGTAAAAGCTACAAGTACTGTAATTTGTAGTTTCTTAGTTAAATTCTCATGTGCATTTGTACTTAATGTTTTTGACATCATCAAATATATATTGAACTTGTATATTATGCTAATTTACAAGTTGGGGGAGATTGTTAGATATATTTGAGATGTCATGTCTAATATGTTCCATGTTTAGTTTTCAGATCTTAACAAATAGGAAATATCAGTACTTACCGAAATCAGCACTTACTGGAAGTCAGAATTTAAGGATATCAGTACTTAAATTATCAGGAGATAATTATCAGAAGATGGATATCAGAACTTAAGTACGGGAGGACGAATAGTTAAGGAAAGGCTGATTGAAAGGAAAGAAGATCAAGACTAAATAAAGAAGAGATATGCATGGAGAAGATTTCTATAGAAAATAGAAGACTTGGAAAAGAAGATATCTAATTGATATATTTTAGGATACAGAATCATATTCAATATCAATTAGAGATTATCTTGTAACTGTGTAGTATATAAACTCAGACATAGGGTTTACACTAAATGTGTTATCATAATCGAAGTTATTATTTATTGTAACCCTAGAAGCTCTCGTGATAAGTTGTTCATCACTGAGAGAGGACAGTTCCATATTGTAACAGAGTTTATTGTATTGAATAAAATCTGTTTTCTGTTACTTGTGTTCTTATGTTCGATTTGATTGTGATAAACATTGTATTCAACCCCCTTCTACAGTGTGTGTGACCTAACATACAGTAACAGAATAACCTAACTAGTTATACTGATATGCTTGAAATCCTCGAACCTAAATAACCCGATTCGATAACCCGACTCGTATATATATAAATATATGCACATAATCACGTAATGAGTATTTACAATAAGGGTAAAACGTTTTATATCGTATAGTATGCTTTTCGTATTTAAAAATAATTTTTTGAAAATTTTTGACAGCGACTCCTCTATTTATAAGCCTACCCGTCGAATAATTATTCGACGTCAATTCCCAACAAGCATAATTCCACAATTTACATCACAATATGATTTTTACAATTAAATAACTAATTATGTATGAAAACTAATTATATGAATCACTTTATTTGTTTTATAAATTTAGGACTCAGATTAAAATCATCACCGTCGACTCCCCGAAGTTCATCGTCAACAACAGTAAAATTTACGGCTACTCGATTAATTTCGGGTTTCCAACGTAAATTTCACCGATTACAAAATTAATTTCCCGAAAGCAATTTTTTATCTCACGAAATTTAATTAATTAATTCCTGCAAAATTAAATAAAAATAACATCAAAACCAACTGCAGAAAATCAGCCTCAACATTAGAGGCCCAAATAGCAAGGCCCAATTAACAGGCCCAATAACACAGTCCAACAGAGCAAACAGGAAGCACATGAACGCGGCCACAAACACGGCCAACGCTGCACACACAACACACACTAATACACGCACACAACACACACACACTTCACAAGCACACACACAGTATCACACACACATGAACATATATATACGCACAACCATATACATATATATTCAATCTGAAACAGGGACGAAATCAAGGGCTCTCCGGAAACAACCTTCCGGAAAACTCACCGGAAAGGAAAGAAACCGATGGGAATCGAAGAGAAACAGGGAGAGGAGAAAGAACGAGAGGGAAAGGGAGAGAGATTGAGAGGAGAGGTCGAGAGATTTGAGAGAGAAACGAGAGAGAGATTTGCGAGAGAGTACAGCCGAGAAAGAGAGAGACAAAGATGGGATGTTTATCCCAAAAACAAATGAATCACACTGCTGTAATGCTAATAACAAGCCGCATGTCCAATTGGTAGGACACGTGTCTTGTTTTTCCTGACTGCTAGCCCGAATATGAGTTATTTTAATCTTCTAATGCGCAATGTTGCGAATTATTCTCGATCAAAATAAAACTAAAATAGTTTTAAAATTTTATAAATATCCCAAAAGTAATAAAATATAAATTTTTGAATTTTTTAAAATATTTTTGAAACGTGCAACATACCCGCAATTAACGATTAAAGGAATCAACACGCGAGTGACTTTAATCAGAAAAATTCCCAAAATAATTTTAAAATTCTCAAAATATTATAAACTTCGTAAAATATGAGTTTCGTAATTTTTGAAACATTCTGGAATTAAATACTGAATTTACAAATAAATGCAATCAGAAAATCATTTAAGGATAAATAATTAATGAAATATTGATTTCTCAATTTTATAAAATCCCAAAAATAATTATTGAAAATATAAAACCATAAAAATAATTTTAAAGACAATCAAAATATTTATGAAAATAAATCTGTAATATAACCACTTTTAAAGGTGAATAAATCAATACAACTCAATAGTTCATTACACAAATAATCCCTATATACCAATAATCACACATAATTAATAATAAACAACACACAGCTATCAAAACCAATACACATATTTTATATAATTAATTATATAAGGGTGAAGTGGATCCTGTTGTTGCTAGGAATTGGCTTAAGGAAATGGAAAAGGCATTTACCCTCACGCAAGTAAGTGATGATCTTAAGACCGATTATGCGAGCTACTTTCTTAAGAATGAAGCAAATTATTGGTGGGAATCCGCTCGTGCATTAGAAGGAGAAGGCCCTGTTTCTTGGATGAGATTTACAGAATTGTACTTGCAAAAGTATTTTCCCGATGGTCTAAGGAATCAGTTGGAAGTCGAGTTTCTAGAACTGAAATAAGGTGAAAGAACTGTGTTGGAGTATGAGGCCAAGTTTACAAAATTGGCTCGATTAGTTCCTGAGTATGTAAGTACGGAGGTTCAAAAAGCAAGGAGGTTTTAACAAGGGTTGACGCCTGAAATTCGCAAGGGAGTTGTGGCGTTGCTACTCAAGACATACTCCTCTATGATTCAGGTTGCCCTGGTAATAGAAGGTGACTAGAAGTTGGCTGTTAAGGAAGAGAATAATAAGAAAAGGAAGTCTGGTGGTGCTATGGACAAGGCAGATCAATAAGAATCTAGTAAATAATTACAGAATCAGTTTGGAAGAAACAGGAGTAAGAGATTCCGGAGGCAGAGTTTCTCTCAGGCCAGGTCTAGTGCTACTTCAGTTGCTTCCACTCCAGCCCAGTCAGTCAAGTCAGCAGTGGATTGCAAGTCCTATGACAGGAGACACCGTGGATCATGCAAAAAGAATGTGCAATATTTCACGTGTGGACATAAGGGTCATTATGCATCGGAATGTAATCCAGAAAATCCAAGAGTTACGTGTTACAATTGTGGAAAAGTTGGGCATATTGCAAGGAGTTGTAGAACGATTACTCAAGATGCTACTTCCCAAGGGCCAACATCCCGCACAGCTAGAGGCAGAACTTTCAAAAGGACCAAGAGATCGAGCATTTAGAATTTGGACATAGTTGCATTTGATTTGACACCTTTTGAGCTAGAAGAGTTCGATATGATTTTGGGATTAGGTTGGTTGTCCTGTAGTAAGGAAAGAAGTGGTTTTTAGAAGAAGGGAGTTGTAAGTGTACAGAAGCCAATAGTAGGGTAAGTTTCTAGGTGTAGAAGTAATATAAGAAGTTCTTTCAATCATGCGAGAAAAAGGAGAAATAAAGCTAAGGATGATGTTGGACAAAAGGGATAGAATTATGAGATTGTGTACCGATTAGCAGGAGATTAACAAAGCGATGAATAAGAATAAATAACTTCTATTAAGGATTGATTACTTATGTGACCTGATTCAAGGAATGTGTAATTTTTCGGGGATTTACTTAAGATCCAGTCTGAGGACATGTTAAAGATTGTGATTCGAACGAGTTATGAGCGTTGCAAGACTGGTGATATCATGGTATATGAGGAGTACTTGGATAAGCAGATTGTATTTATTGATAACATCCTCAGCTATTCAAAGAATAAGAAAGTCTGTGTGGAATGGCCAAGGATTTTCCTCCGAAGATTAGAAGGGAAGCAACTATACGTTGAGTTTTCAAGTATGAAATTTTGACCGAGGTTAACAAAAGATTCCGATTAATCCATTAACAACTACCTAAGAAAAGCCGTATGATAATAGATGCCCTGTGCAGAAAGAAATGATTGGATATAATTAAGACCACCGAGGATTTAATAAAAGAATTGCAAATAGTGGAATATGAAGTTCAAATACCTAAAGATGATAAGAAGTGAATATACAAGATTACTTTTCAGCCTTAACCGATGGAAACTAGTAAGAGATGTTTAAATGTTTGGAAACTAAGTTGAAAATGAGCACCGTCTATCATCCTTAAACGAAGGGTCAAAGTGAGGAAGCGATTCAGGAAATATAAGATATGTTGAGAGGTTGAGTTTTAAGAAAAACTGGGATGATCATTTATCATAGATGTCAGCTTTAGAATGCTACCCTACCAAGCCTTATGGGGACGCAAGTGTAGGTCCCCACTTTATTGAGATGAAGTGGGAGAAAGGAAGTGGTCAAATCCTAAGTTAATTCAGCACACCAAGGGCGTAGTGATGTTGATTGGAGTAACTCGGAATAGACAAAGAAAGAAGGCGGATTTGCATCGAAGAAGTATGGATATAGGGATAGGATCGTGGGTATTGATGAAAGTTTCACCTTGAAAGAGATTGGTTAGATATGATTAGAAGGGACGAGTTGAATCCTAAATATATGTACCCGTCTTGGGTATCAAGGAAGATCAATAAAGGTACTCCTGGTATTGTCATCGCAGTTGCAGCAAATTTTATAGTATGTTCAAAGTGGCAATATTAAAGTGATATGTATCTGATTCAAACCAGGTCGTTGATTAGGAGCCAATGGGCTCTTACCCAAATATATTCTGCGTGGAATGATCGATCTTAATCCTGGATCATTAAGAGTGAATCCTTATGAATGAGTTTATATCCATAATAAGTATGCTTTGAATAAATCCTTGAGTCGAAGAGTCTACCTGGAAGTTAGAGTCAGAACTGCTTGACAAATATCCTCACTTACTTAGTTGAGTCAGATTTTGAGGACAGAATCTTTTTAAGGGGGGAAGAATGTATCGACTCGTATGCTTTTACATATAATTAAAGTGTAATTATGGAATTATTAAATGAATAATATATGTGTATAGCTTATGTCAACTATGTGTTGTTTTATTTTTATCTATGTGGGTGATTATGGTGTACATGGTTGTTCGTGTAATTAATTATTAAGTATACTGAATTGTTTTAACTTTTAAAAGTGAATTTAATGCAAATTTATTTGCATAAATATTTGGAATGTCTCTAAAATTGTTTTTATGGTTTTATAATTACAATAATTATTTTTGGAATTTTATAAAATTTAGAAATCATTTTTTCATCAATTATTTACCCTTGTATGATTTTCTGATTTCATTTATTCGTAAAAATCCGTATTTAATTCCAAAATCTTTCAAAAATCACGAGATGCATATTTTATTAAGTTTATAATATTCTAGTAATTTTAAAATTATTTTAGAAATTTTCGGGATTAATTCTACTCGCACGTGGTTTCATTTAATTGTTAAAAGAGGGTATAATCAGTACTTTAGAAATTATTTTAAAAATTATGAAAATTATATTTATGTACTCCGGGATATTTCTGATATTTTAAAATTAATTTAAATTTATTTCAATGCATTTTTAACCGTACCTTGTTGCATTAAAATATAAATTCGGGACAAAAGTACTCTGTTCGGAGAAGTAGACACGTGTTTTTTCTAAATAAACCAGGCAGAGATGTGGCACGTTAATACATGTGGTTCTTTCTTTTATTTTCATTATTTTCTTTTCTCTAAAGGCAGCAACATCAATCCCCTGTCTTTCTATGCATCTCGATCTCTGATTTTTTTTTCTTCTTCGGGTTCTTCTCATCCTGCAATCTCCTATGTTCCTCTCTCTTTTTCTTTCCCTCTCTGTTGCCTTCCTGCTCGTGGTGGTTATTACTACGATTTCTTTTCCAGTGGGTAAGTCCTCGGTTTATCTCCTGGTGATTTTGAGTATGCATACAAGAGTATTTGTATATATATTCGGTATGTGTCGAAGTCGGGGGAGTCTTTGTCACGCCCCCAACCTGACAATACATATAATACAAATTATTACAATAGTTAACAAAAGATAATAAACATAACCGAATCCAAGATCTTACAGTTTAGGGTTTGGAACAGCCTAACACTATGAACTATTATAACCTGATTTTTTTTAATAGCGAGTCCTCATACAAAACTATTTCTTATTCTACCTGAGCTCGAACATACGCATCGGCATAACAAGTCTTACGTGCTGTCTGCTTGAATCTAACCATAGCTGCTAGCTGTAATATCAGGGTGAAAACAAGTAGTGAGCCAAATGCTCAACAAGTGCTATACAATAAAATAAGATAAAAGAATAACAAAGTGAAGATAGAGTTAATAATTACAAGAGATGGACTGTTGGGCGATGGAATCATTTGTTTGTATCAAAACATTTCCAAAATCATTTCTTAATCAAAAACCATTTTATGACGCTACGAATTACAGCCGGTGATCAGCCGCGAAGTAATCCCGAACCTCGCTGGGTTCTAAAACATTAATGGGATCCCTAGGCAACTTTTAAGCCTACAATTTAAGTGCGGAGAGGACTTGTGTCTCAGTCCAGATCCACTATTTAAAGAAATCAATTATCCCCCTTTGGGACTGAAAATCCAATTTTTAATCATTTCAAAAACTGATGCCAATTGACAATTAATTTCTTAAACAGTAAATATCTTTATCAAGGGTTATAAATCCACTTTGAAACACTGGGAATATATCCACTAGGGCCATGATCCACTAGACTTTACTCTATCAGGGTAATTGAAAGATTTCTATTTACAAGGACTTTGACAAGGAGATTTAGTAAGGCTATTGGATAATATGAAAGAGTAATGCCAGACTAGGCTTAAAACAATGGTTTCAAATAAGGTATGGATATTAAAATATCAAGAAGATAAGCATCACTGGTTCTAGGTATGATATAGGTATTAAAATACAAAGAAAGTGATCATCAACTCAAGGTATAACAGGGTATCACGCTTTAGGGTAAGGATATGGTTATCAAACAATCATTAACAATTTTAAGGAATGACTAGCTTTTAGGCTTCAAGCTGAGGTTACTGAGTATAACTTACACATGGTTCAACATCGCAATTACTTTGGTATACTAGCATAATATTACATTTTGATCTACTTGCATAACAATCTTCAAATAAGGTAAAATTACTTACAATAGACACTTGTGGGTTCATGGTATTTCTATATAATACGAAGATAGATTTGAAAACCACTTGGTTCATGTATATCAAGATAAATCAGAATACTCGCATCATATATAGGAACTAGTTATCACACACTTGTAGTGTAAACGTGAAGAAATGCAGGTTGAATCACTTGCCTTGAAAAAGGCTAGACTGGACTGGAAGGTAGGAGCAACAGGAAGCTTTACTCGACCTTTATGGCAAGTTTACCCTCGTCTCGAGATCCTACACAAATAATAATAACCTCATTATAATATATTCTCACCAACTCAACCTATTTACAAACCGAAATTAAACACAATGGCACTTAGGCCTATATACACGCAATTTACAATCACCTTATAACATAGTAGTACACATAGCCACATATGCTCACATACCATATTTAAGTACCAAATAATATCACACACGCCATATTGCAACACTAGGCTTGGATGATCTTGCTCCACATACTTAAGTCACTTGGTCGCTAAACTAGACAAAATCTCCAAATTTTGGCTTCCTACTCGAAGTGCCTTTACTAAACCATCCAATTCCTATTGACCCTAACTTGGGCCTTTAACTCTACTGAATATATGCTATCTTCCAACTATGGTGGTCAACCTAGGCCTCACTCATAAGTGCTCTAAAACTATGTGGTAAGTAAAGGTGCTTATTATGGTAAATTTTAGAATGACCTCTAAGGTTTCTTGGGTGCGTTTGACACTCTTATACTTCAAATTTTCCTTCCAAACTTCTACACTAGACTCTTCTGATCATAAGGCAACTCTCAAACTTAATGTGGCTCAAGCGCCTAGCTTGGGCCTCCCTAGGCCTAAGCTTAAAGTCCATGACTCCCCTGTTTTTCTGGGCAGAAAAGGTCCTGACTTGAACTAACTTATGACACATTATTCTAACTCAAATCCTATGAAATATGGATGGAAAAACTCTTCTAACATTCCCTCTAACTAAGGCCCAACAGGGCCTAATGAGGGCCTACCTATGACATGGTCAAAACTTCCTATTTCTAAGTTGCAACAAAATTGTCCTCTGTTGGACAGATTTGGTGTTTCCACTCGTGCACCTAACCAAATGTCTTACAAACCTCCAACAAACACCTAAAACCTATTTTATACTCCTAGTTCTAGCTTCTGTGGCTTGGGCCTCAAAGTGCACAACAATGACAAGGTCAAATCTCACTCTAAAGTTCAGGATACCAAACTGATTTTCTGCAGAAACTAATACTCTCCTTTCACCAAGGTTCTTACTTAACAAACCCAACCAATAACAACCAAAAACCCAAACCAAACCTTAACTAAGGTGTTCTACTGAACTAACTCCCTTACACTCAAAATAATCTTAGTGGAGATCATCCTTACCTAAGGTGCAACATAGCAAAATAAAAGTTAACACATTACACAATTTACAAGTCATCAAGTTTTTAAAAATGACAAGTTATATCTTCTTTATAAATATATACGAATTAACATCACATATTAAGGAGTAAAAATAAAGATTAATATCTTAACCCTACTGAAATTAAGGATTACTAACAAAATCAATCCAAATGATCAAAAACTTTCGAAAACATGAGTGGTTTACATGCATGCATGCCTTCGAATATTCAAACTAAAACAATATGGTTTCCAAAATAAATTTTATCATAAAAATCAACATGCAAGTCTAGCATAAGCTATAACTAAATGATCACTTAGCATGCAAAGGGTTTTATCAAGTTTTTGCTACAAAATTCATGTTATCACCACCAAAAACACATTGGAATGAAACAAGGCAACAAAACAACCTCAAGAACCATTCATTCTGCTCCCTCAAGGTCATGGCCGAATGAAATGGAAGGGAAATGACCATTTAAAATCAAGAGCCTCATTTTCATGACTTGGAATTTTACCATTCCTTGTAGTTACCTCAAAATACAACCTTAAATCCATGAGAATCAAGATTGTACTTTGAGTTTCAACTAAAACTTTGACATGCAAGCTCAAAACTTAAAATTTTCACTCAAAACTCTTTGGATTATATATGATCAAAATATAGAAAGTAACATTTACTTGAATGGGAGATAGAAGCTTTAATGAAAAATGAAAGAAAAGAGGGGGTGTGGGCATTGGCCAAAAGAGTCGAGAGGGAGGAGGGCCGAGAGGGGAGGGAGGAGAAAGGAGGGGGGTGGAATGGTGGAGTGAAAGTGGAGTGATCATCACATTTTCTTGGTTTTTATGCTTTTGATTTGACCACAAGTGAGTGGATTTAGGAAATGACAAGAGTAACCTTCTAGCTAAAGTTAGGTAGATTTGCATGCAAGGACAAAGTGGTAACTTGGCTAGTAGAATGAAAGTGAGTGGGGTTGGAAATGCCTTCTTTGCCCCTTAGTTGAATGGAAGAGTATTTGCATGCAAGGGTAATCATGTAATTTGATAATTACTAAGCAACTAATTTTCAAAGATTTATTTTTATAAAATAAAATAAAAGTTCAAAAATTATAAAATTTATACCATAAAATAACTTGGATTTTTAGAAATTTTATGAGATCTTTTTTGAAATTTTTGAATGAAATAATTTTTAAAAAAAATTCCAAGCTATATTATATTCCTTATAAATTAAACATAAGGGCAATTAATAAAATTCTTGCTTTGAAAAATTTATATTCTACATAAAGCAATTTAAAATGCAGAAATTTTCATTCACACAAACGTACAATCATTAAGTATATTTATAATCGGCTTCAATATTATACAGAGTTCACAAAATAATATTATACAAAATGGCGGTCGTAACATCCTCTCCCCCTTAAAGGATTCTGTCCCAAAAATCTAAGTGAACAGATGAGGATACTGGGAACGCATATCAGACTCTAACTCCTAGGTTCATTCTTCGACCTTGGGGTTCCTCCAAAGTAATTTTACTAACTTTACCGACGTATTTCTAAGACTCTTTACTTTCCAGTCGAGTAATTTGACAGGTTGCTCCACAAATGACAGGTCTGCCTGAATTTCTATAGGTTCATATTCTATCACATGGTTGGCATCAGGATTATACTTCTTAAGCAATGACACATGGAACACATTATACACATGCTGATACTGAGGTGGTAAGGTTAACTCATAAGCCACCTTCCTCACTTGACTCAAAATTTCAAAAGGACCTATATATCTAGGTGCTAACTTCCCCTTTTTACCAAATCTAGACAACCCTTTCCTTGGCGATACTTTCAGCAAAACGGCTTCGCCTACTTGGAATCTAACATCCTTACGTGCTGGATCCGCATACTTTCTATGTCTATCTTGAGCAGCAAGCAACCTTTTCTGAACTAATTTGACTATCTCGTGCAACTTTTGTACCAATTCTGGGCCTAAAATCTTTCCTTCTCCTACTTCATCCCAACTTGTCGGTGATCTACATCCGTATAAAGCTTCATATGGTGGCATGCCAATAATGGAGTGATAGCTGTTGTTATAGGATAATTCTACCAATGGCAAGTGGTCGTCCCAACTTCCTGCAAAATCGATTACACATCTGCGCAACATGTCTTCGATTGTTTGAATTATCCTTTCGCTCTGACCATCATTCTGCAGATGATACGCCGTACTCATGTTCAACTTTCTTGAAATTGCTTCCAGAATCTCGAGTTAAATCGGGGATTTTTGTCTGAAACTATCGATACGGGCACACCGTGTCTTAGTAAGATTTCACGCACATACATATGAACCAATCTGTCCAATGACGACTTCTCATTAATTGGAAGAAAATGCGCCGACTTCGTAAGGCGATCAACTATAACCCATATAGCGTCATGTTCGGATTTCGTTCGCGGTAGTCCCACTACAAAGTCCATATCAATGTTTTCCTATTTCCATTCTAGAATCTTTAGGGGCTGAATTAATCCGCTTGGTCTTTGAAGTTCTGCCTTTACTTTCTGACAACTATAACACTTCGCAACCCATTCTTCCATCTCTCGCTTCATATTTGGCCACCAAAAGTTCTGCTTCAAATCTCGATACATCTTGGTGCTTCCCAGATGGATTAAAAATCTTGAATTGTGGGCTTCTTGCAAAATCTCAGTCTTCAATTCTGGTGCATGAGGAATCCAAATTCTTGAAGAGAACCTTAGTATACCTTGCTCATCCCTTTGAGTACCAATCTCTTCTCCAGTTAGCTGATTTTTCTCTTGCTTCATTACTTCTTCCTGACATTTCTTTACCTTTTCCAATAATGTTGGCTGAAAAGTCATTGTACGACAAACCTCTTCAACTATCCCACAATCACAAAGTTCCACTCCAAATCTCTTAATCTCTTCCGACAATTCTTTTGGTATTGCTATCATATTCAATCTTTCCTTCCTACTCAAAGCATCGGCTACAACGTTTTCCTTTCCCGGATGATAATTTATCGAGCAATCATAGTCCTTAATCAATTCCAACCATCTCCTTTGCCTCATATTGAGATCCTTCTGAGTGATAATATACTTTAAACTCTTGTGATCCGTATAGATCTCACACTTTTCTCCGTAGAGGTAATGTCTCCAAATCTTAAGTGCGAATACTATGGCTGCTAGTTCCAAGTCATGCGTAGGGTACTTTAATTCATGCGGTTTTAACTGTCTTGATGCATACACGATCACCTTATTGTGTTGCATTAGCACACAGCCCAATCCTTTATGTGAAGCATCACTGAAAATCACAAAGTTTCCTTGATCGTCTTGTAGTACTAACACCGGATCTGTAACCAACCTATGCTTCAACTGTTGAAAGCTATCCTCACATTCTGCTCTCCATTCGAACTTCTGATTCTTCCTAGTTAACTTAGTCAATGGCGTGGCGATTTTCGAAAAATCCATGACAAATCTTCTATAATATCCCGCCAATCCTAGAAAACTTCGCACTTCCGTCGGTGTCTTTGGCCTCTCCCAACTCATAATCGCCTTAATATTTGCCGGATCTACTTTAATTCCTTCATCTCCAATAACATGTCCCAAAAATTGAACCTCCTTTAACCAAAACTCACACTTAGAAAACTTGGCATACAACTTCTCTTGTCGGAGTATCTCCAATGCTATCCATAGATGCTGCTTATGTTTCTTACTGCTGCCGCCTGATTTCTTTGGTTTTCTGGTTTATTTCCGGCTGTTGCCGTGGTTCCCTGGTGGTGCGAATATTAATTGGTTATTTTATGTATATTTCTCTGCAGGAATGAATAATTTGAGTAGCTTTCGTGAAATAAAAATGAATTCGTGTAAGAATTTCAGTTATAGGTGAAGTTCGCGATGGAAACCCGAATTAATCGGGTACCCGCGGATTTTACTGCCGTCCATGATGAATTTCGACGAGCGGACGGTGAACCGTGATGATCGTTATCTTATTCCTAATATTTTAATATAAATAAATAATAAATGTACCAATTTTATTTATGTGTTCAAAGTGAAATAGTAGTTATATATTATTATTTGAGATTGAGATTGCGATTGTAATGGTTGATACACTGTTGGGTTAAACTGGTGGTTGGGACTCGTGATTGGATTGTTGGATTGTGGTTATTGTGAATTTGATTGTTGTTGGTTTGACGTCGATTGTATTCGACGGGTAGTCCGATAAGCAAAGGAAGCGCTGCCCGATTTTCGGGAACGTGCCCTGTAACATATCAGAACTACCAGTCGAATGTAAATAGTTATATAATAATAAATAAATACTTTGTAAAATATGACTGACAGTTTGTTTTCTAAAACGAGGAGTATATGCATTTTCCGAAAATGAACATCGAGTTGTGTTTTGAGTAGGTGAACTCTGATTGTTGTATGTATTATAATACGAATAATTACGAGTCGGTTTATGTTATCGAATGGGTAGGTTGTTAGCGAGGATATGTCAAGCATACATGGTCGTCTAACGTAGAGTATCTCGACCCTGTAGGTTATAGTCAGAAACCGAAAGTGGAGGTTAGACTAAAGATAACCTAGTGGACAGTCGACGAGCTCAATAGGTTTCAACCGAAGAACCTGAGTATTGAAGTCGAATCCAAGGTGATCTAGTGGTTAGACGATAAAGCCTGAGCGTCTGAATCGGCTCAGAGTCGATCAGTGATAGTTGTAAAGCTCTGCAAGGCAAGTACCCATGCCATTATATATGAATGAAATGTTGTTTTCTTTTCGAACAGGAACATAGATGTTTTAAGTTACGTATCCCCTGTATTTTAAAATGTTGTTTAAATGTGTTTTTGGGGAAAAGTAACTTCTAAAAGTATCTATCTCTAAAATGTGGTTAAAAATTGAAAAGAGGTTTTGAATAGTGTGTTGTGACAGAATTGATTTTAATAAGAGATATGTAAAAGGGATTTTGAAACTGGATAAAACGAATCTGATATTGGATAATGTTGCGTAAGTGGCTAATTCGGTTGCACGCATTACATAACCGATTAGTCCAGTATAGTTAATCAGAGACCTAGCTAGTCTCTGCGGATCCGGTTATTTTGTGTGAAAGCCTGATCAGCTTTCCTAGACATTTAGTGTGATAATCCGACCAACTATCCTAGATAATTTGTGTGGAGGCCTGATCAACCATCCCTAGATAACATCCAATACATATCTGATTGTGATTTGATGGTTCCCGTAATGGAACAGATGCTTTTTTGGTTCCAGTAACGGAACAAGTGAATAAGGTTCCAGTAGTGGAACAGATGGTTTTGGGTCCCCGTAACGGGACAAATGGTTTATGGTTCCTGTAATGGAACGAAAGGTTTGAAAATGAAAATAGCATGCTAAAATTGAACTCTGGTAATTATGCACAGCACACGACCGTTGATTTTGTTTTTCAGAGCATGCTAGTTTTGATATCCAGTTTATACATATTTTACTTGTTATCTAACGAGTTACGAATTTTGTTCCTATAACTGCTTTACTTTAAATTGTTTTTACTTGTTATTCATATAGTGGTACTGCTGAGCAATTGATTGCTCACCCATGCAGAATGTTATATATATATTGCAGATATCTAGGAGATTCTTCTATGGTAGTCAGGGCAGAGTTCCAGTTCCTTTCGCGTCGGGCTCCTCTGAGGTAGTTGTGTTGGACCAAAGATGGTCTATTGAGTTGCTGTATTAAGTTAGTTGTGTCAGAATGGCTTGTGTAAGTTGGTGTTGTAATAGTTGTAAACTAAATCATACTTAAACCTGGAAAAGATCTTGGTAAAGGGGGTCATATTTATATGTTATTGTTGAATTATTTATTTTTGGTGTTGATGGCATCAATGTTAGGTCACACAACACTATAGAAGGGGGTAGAATATAGTGTTTATATAATCAAATCGATTATGAACACAAGTATGTACCAATAATCAAGTTTATTCAATATAATAAACTCTGTTACAAAGTAGGTTAAACTACTCTCTCAATGATTCTGATATCTTCCTGTCTTCAGTAAATCTTGATTTCCAGTGAGTCTTGATATTAAGTTCTGAAACTAAACAAATCAGATTAGACATGACAACACAAATATATCTAACAATCTCCCCCAACTTGTAAATTATGAAAAATATATAAGTTAATAGATTTGATGATGTCAAAAACATTTAAGTAAAAATGTAATGAGAGTTTATTTAGACAACTAACTACAACTTACAGTCCTTGCAGCTTTTACCAATCTTACTGAATCAATCTGAATCCAAAATGATTCTTGACAAAGTTTGATATCAGCTTCTCTTCTGCATTTCTCAAAACTTGAGCTAACTGTGCTTTGACTTGCATCAGTTCTTCATCTTGACTTCCAATCTGGTAGATGGCAGTCCTAAGTGCTGAAATGTGATTTCTTTCCAATCCATCACCAAGTCTGATTACGCTTGGATGAAAGGAGTCTTCATTGTAGCATAGAAATTTATCTTTTAGAATAATTTCCATCTTAGCAGAATTCTTCTTCATTGGAATTTCACTTCTATCATCTTCAACTATTTTTGGAATAACTTCTGCAACCCTTGATCCAGAGATTTTGGCTTTATCCCTTATGGTCTTCATGATGAAATTTGACCATCTTCAGGTAACCCCAGACTTTATCTCCAAAAGATAATGAAAGAATTGAAGTTCTTTAAGAGATTTGTTCAGCACATCTGATTCTGACATTCTGTATGTTCTTCCATCTTTAAGAATTAGAATCAGTTTTTCCTTGACTTTACTCTTATCATGAGTATCCAGTACCACTTGAACATATATAACCTTGTCAAGGTGTTTCTATGTAACTTCCTCAAGTGGTTTGTCAGTTAATAAAAATGGATCTTTGATAGTAACTTCAACTCCTATTTTGATCTTGGCTTCGCTTGATCCTAACCCAGATCTGTCTCTTGCTTCTCTGGCAATTAATCCAACAGTCATGAAATCAGATAGCAGTTGACTTTTCTTAGGATATGATGGTTTAACATTTTTCCATAGGAGTTTCTTCTTATCAGTAACTGTCATCTTGTTTAAATCAACTTGAGCTCTGTCAGAGGTTGATGTCTTGATGACTTGTTCAGGATTTACAGATTCTTCTGTAGCTTGCTGTTCTGAAATATCTTCACTCTGAACAACTTGAGCTATGTCAGAGGTTGTCTTAGATTCTTCTGTCATCTTTCTTCTTTTCAGAGTTTCAACAGTTTCATCTTTAGCAGCATCATCATCAAAGACTTGAACCAACTTGCACACAGGATCCATCAGAATTTGAGGAATCTTCATTTCCTGCTTCTTAACTGTCTCCCCAACTTTTCCTTTTCCCTTGTCTTTGGGATCAGTAGTAGTTTGAGATCTATTCCTTGATGTAGGAATCTCTGTTGCAGATCTTTCTTTTATGACTATACCTTTCTCCTTAGGTCTGGGAGGCTTCTGTGCATTAGAAGCTTTAGATTTAGATTTATCTTCTCAGCAGCAAATATAGCTTCTTCCTCCTTTAGAGTGTCTAAATCCATTCCAGGATTATGCTTGAAAAATAATCTTTTAGCAACTTCTTCATCAAGAGTCTGAATCTTGGGATCCTTATAGTAGACAGTAGTCTCCCTTCCCTTGAGCTTCAGAATTTGTAAAAACTTCTGAGAGTCTTGACTTCCAGACTGAATCAGAATATCAGAACTTGATATCAGAGTTTGAGCATTCACAGCTTCAAAACTTGTATTCTTCTGTGTAGAAGATTTGCTAGAATCATAAATTAGTTTCTGTGAAGAAACTTTGCTGCTTTGCTTGCCTTGACTTTGACCTTTGCCCTTGCTAGGGTTTCCCTGGTCATCTTCAGAATCATCCTTTTTCTTCAGTGATTTGCTAATTGAGCATTTGGACTTAAATACCTTCTTCCCCTTTTTGGCATCATCTGGCAGGAGTAGAAAAAGAAGGAGTTTCACTGAAGATTGGATTTCATTGAGCTGTGTTTGTTGAGAGGCTTGATTCTGTAAGACCTCATCCAGTTGGGCCAGCTGCTTTTCTTGAACCTGCTCAATAGCTTCTCTTGAATTGGTCTGATAAACCTATTCTTGTCTAGTTGGAGCATCAGGTCTAGCTTATCAGCTGATTCCTGAAGTTTATCAACCTCTTCATGAGTCTTGAAGTGTAGACCTTGAAGAGATTTAGTACTGAGAGCTGTGATTTTTAGTTGGTGCTTGAAATCAGAACTTGTCAGTAACTCATCTGCTTTTGAAATATGCTCTGACAGAATATTTGAGCTGGGAATGAAGTCAGGTTCATTCCACTTCTTTGTCCATTCAACTCCTCTAAAGGTCTCTTCCCAAGGAATAGGAGCATCTTCTTCAACAAACTTAAGTAGTGCCTCATTTCCAAGAATTGGAGCACTGACTGGAGCACTATCTCCGGAACTTGATAAAATCTCATCATCTTCTAATAACACCAGAGTGTGTGTAACTGAAGGAGATTCTGTAACAACTTCATATGTTTCAGGTTCCAAATCCAGAATTGGTGTAGTAGGAACTTCAACATTTGGCATTGGAGAAACAGGTGGAGTTGACTCTGTTGCTGGTGGTGCTTCCAGATACAAGACAGTTGGAATATTCTGCATGTGAATGTCAATTTCAGGACTTAACCCTGAAACAACTGTAGTTGTTTCTTCGAATGGAGAGATAGGAGGTGTGATCACTGTGTCTTGAACAGTGTCTTCAGGTGCTGGAAGGGTTTCTATTACAATAGGTTCTGATGAGATCAGAGATTCCTGATCCCCTTCCTCAGCATCTTCATATTAAGATTGTGTAATTTTCACACCTGCTCTAGTCTTCCTTGATCTTCTAGATGGAGGAGTGACTTTATCTATATCAGAACTTGAAGGTCTTTTCCTTTTCAAAATTCCAGAACCCTCAGCTTCAGTCTCTTTCTGAAGAGTTGACTCTTCAGCTTCTATTGTCACAGGTTCTGATGCAGGAACCTGGACTTGTTCATCCTCATCAGATTCATCTCTTAGAATAATCCTTCTTCTTCTCCTTGGTGGAGATTTAGGCACAGAGATAGTTCTTTTGGTTTTGGGCCTTGAGGATGTGTCAGATTTTACAACTAGCACCTTTTGAGAAGTACCAGAGGTTGGTTTGGTTTTGGATTTGAGAGGTGAGGTTCTGATAGTAGGTCTTTGATGGTTGTGGTTGAGAGGATTGTGCTGGTTGATAGTAGGTTCTGATAGTAGGTTGTGGTTGAGTATTGGAAGGTTGTGTAAGTGGAGGTTATGCTGGTGCAACATTAGGATATATGGTAGTGTATGTGTGAGGATCAGAATTTACTAAGAACTATTTTACAGATTGAGGAATTTAGAGGGGTCTTAGTATATTCTTCTTATTATCAGCAGATAATAAGTCTGTGAAAGCCCTTTTGTGAAGTTTAAAGGGTTCAATTAACTCACTAAAGTTTTGAGGTGCATCAAAATAACAGAAATTATATATAAGTTGACAGAATCTAGCAAAATATACTATGTTGCTATCTTCTTTCATCCTATCACCTATAAAACCCAAAATAGCAGTAGCATAATCAAAATGAGTTTGATTAAGAAGTACATACCCTATTTGCTGACTCAGAATTGGAATAGCATCAAAATTTGAGCATTTGTTGGAAAAGGCTTTGGTAATACAATCGAAAAAGAAGCTCCACTCCCTCCTGATGTAGGGCCTCTTTAGTTGTCCCAGCTTGGACAAAGATTTCTCATATCCAAGATTTGCCATCATGTTTTGAAGAGATGACTCCCCAACTTGTGAACTGTAAGTACAGTTTTCTGGCAGATGCAATGCTTGTCGAATAGTTGACAAGGTTACTAAGTGCTCATCTTCCCCTGTTGTGAAAATGATGCTTGGGGACCCATTTTCACCACCATTGTCATAGACTCCAGACCTCCAAAACTCCAGAATTTGCTTGCCTGAGAGAGTCTGTGGTTGGGTCAGAGCATACCCAATTTCACTTCGAGTGAGAAAATATTGAATGAATTGAAGTCTTGAAGGAGCCTCGTCCTTGTTGAGAATAGCCATATAGTTGTTGGGGAAAAACTTGGCTCCATCATAGATAAGATCCTTAGGTGCTATTTCTGTGAAAAATTAAATGAAAAGTTGTGTGTACGCAAGGTGTTTTTGTTGGGAATATGTTGTGAACTTGATGATTACATTAAAAAAACACCTTAGTAGATTCAACTTAGTGAAAAATGTAGCACTCGACGGATGATCAGATATAGTCCCGACGGATGATCAGATATAGTCCCGACGGATGACTTGGTATAGTCCCGACGGATGATGATTTGGCATCCATCAAGTGAGTAGCTTATGTAATAATAAGTCATGTCGCACATTTCTGCAAACACCTTTGTATAGATTCTGTAGTAGCATATAAGTCATGTTGACTTTAATTAGATATGCAGAATAGGTTGATTAATTGTAAATATAAGATGTCTTGTAATTCTGCATAAATGAAATGAAGTCAAGTGTCAAATAGCTACCTGACGGATGATCAACAAAGCTACCGATGGAAGATCAACAAATCTACCGACGGATGATCAACAAAGCTCCCGACGGATGATAATCATGTACCCGACGGATGATTAATTCAAACATCTGTTGACAGTGACAACACAGTCACATGCGTCGAGTGTTTGCAAAAGGAATGTGGCAGCCTATTCAGCTGGGTTTTTGAGAACAAAGAAGCATTACCATTTCCATGCTATTATGAAGATATTCAAAGATGCTGGAATAGAGTAGTGAAGGAGCATGGTATTAGACTTGATAGGTTTTGTTTTATTATCTTGTCTTATTACTATGTAATCTTGGTAATATATAAACCAAGAGTAGTAAGTAGAACAACAAGACGACTAAGAAAATACATTCTCAGAGAAACAATTGTAAGCTGTATCCTATAGCATTTCTCTGTAAGTTTAGTTGTTCATATTTGTAAGCAACTATGAGCTATTCAAGCTTCACATGGTTCTCTTGATATATATATATATATATATATATATCTGGTGGATACATTCAAATCCACCATAAAGTTTTTAAAGACTTGTGTTTTTAATTACTTGTGTTTTGATTTATCTAACTCTTCATTCCGCATTTTGCAAATCAAACACTTATATATTATTAAGTTAGAACCATTTTTCTTTAATCTCAAAAAGTAGCCAGAATTACATTCAGCCCCCCCTTCTGTAATTCTTTTTGTATTGTTAGGGACTAACAATTGGTATCAGAGCAAGCTCTTGAAGCATAAAGAGTTTAAAGATCACAATAAACAGCAAGATGGACTAGAAGGATGTTGGAGTCAAGATTCCTTTTCTGGACAAAGATAATTATCATCACTGGAAGGTAAAGATGCATCTTCATTTACTTTCTCAAGATGAGGCCTATGTGGATTGCATAGAGAGAGGTCCTCACGTACCAATGAGAGCTGCAACTGGAAATGAGCCATCAGTTCCCAAGCCAAGGCATGAATGGTCAGATCCTGATATTGAACAAGTCAGGAAAGACAAGAAGGCCATGAATATTTTATTCAATGGAGTTGATGGTGACATGTTTGACAACATCATCAATTGTAAGACATCCAAGGAGGTTTGGGACACCATTCAAATAATCTGTGATGGCACTGAACAAGTTAGAGAAAAAAAGATGCAGTTACTAATTCAGCAATATGAGCATTTCCACTGTGAAGAAGGTGAAACTCTCACTGATATCTTTAGTAGATTTCAAAAGCTACTAAATGCTCTGAAGTTGCATGGAAGAGTCTACCAAACCAAAGACTCTAACCTCAAAATCCTGAGATCCCTTCCAAAAGAATGGAAACCAATTACAGTCTCCTTGAGAAATTCACAAGAATACAAGGAGTTTACACTAGAGAGACTGTATGGCATTCGAAAGACTTATGAGCTTGAAATAGAGCAAGATGAAAGAATGGAGAAAGGGAGAAAGAAAGGAGGGTCCATTACACTGGTTGCTGAGTTAGAGAAACAGAAGGAGATGAAGATAGAAGCTGTTGAGTCCACTTCAAAGGTCTGTGAAAACAAGGGCAAGGGGCTGGTAGCAGAAAATGAAGATTCTTTGAGCCAAGATGATATGGATGATATTGATGAACATATTGCATTTCTTTCCAGAAGATTTGCCAAGCTCAAGTTCAAGAAGAACTTTGGAGTAGCTAAGCCAAATAGAAACATGGTGGAAACTTTGGAGCAGCTAAGCTCAAATGTTTCAAATGTGGCTTGGCAGGGCACTTTTCCAGTGAGTGTAGAAAGTCAGATTCTAGCAAGAAAAAGTTTAAGCCCGTGGATTATAAACAGAAGTATTTTGAGTTGCTCAAACAAAAATAAAGGGCTTTTATTACACAAGAAAGTTACTGGGCAGCAGATGGTCTGGATGAGGATGAAGATGTTAGCTATGTCAATCTAGCCCTAATGGCCAAGTCTGATGAAACAGAGACAAGTTGTTCAAGTAACCAGGTAATCACCACTAACCTTGCACATTTATCTAAAGCTGAGTGTAATGATGCAATAAATGACATGTCTACAGAATTATATCATTTGCGTGTTACACTTAAGTCCCTCACTAAGGAAAATGCTAAAATCAAAGAAAAAAATTTATTTTTAAGTGAGAGGAATAATGTGCTAGAGTCTCAGTTTATTGAATTTGAAAAATTGCTAAGGAGGAATTAACTGAGTCCTTGAAGAAACAAGAAATTTTGAAGAAGCAGCTTGATCGTGAATAGGAGGTGATTAAGGCATGGAAATCATCTAGAGATGTCCATGCTCAAATCACCAAAGTTCAAGGTATTGAGTCTTTCTGTGATGTAGCCTGGAAAAAGAATAAAGAGAAGCTAGAATCCAATTTTTTGAAGGATTGCTAATAGATGTAGACTCGACGGATGATGAGAGTCATCCGTCGGATAATCAAAAAGGTTATCCGTCGAGTGACATAAATCCTCATCCGCCGCCTGTGAGCAAACCTGTGAGTAAAGCCAAACTTGCCAAGTTAAATGAAAAATATGGATCAGTTTCCAAAAACTTTATTTCAGGAGAATCTAGTCAAGTGAAGAAGGAGAAGAAAGTGAATGTTGGTCATCTGTCCATCAAGCAATTGAATGACAGACTAGAAAAGATTGAGGTTAAAACAGAGGCTAAAAAGAAAAACAATAGAAATGGGAAAGTAGGGATTTACAAATATAATAACTACACACCTGATAAGTATGCTCCTAGAAAAATCTGTGTTAAGTGTGGTAGTGTTAATCATCTGTCTGTTAACTGCAAACTTGCCATGCCTACTTCCATGACTGTACCACCTTCTTTTCCTAACATGAGTGCTATCCCTTCTATGGCTTTGAATGCTATGTCTACACAGAATATGAATGCACAATTTGCTAATATGTCATTTGCACCTAATCCTTATTATGCTGTATTTAATATGCCTCAAATGCCATTTAGCATGCCCTACTGGAATAACATGTTTGTAAATAGCATGCCATTTCCTGTCAATCAAAATGTGCATGATAATTCTGTTTTAATGAATGGTTTTAAAGGTCCAACTCAGATGACTAAGGATGAATCTGATATCCCCGAGTCAAATGAGATCAAACCTAAGAAACAAAAGAAGAAAGCTAACAAGGCAGGACCCAAGAAAACTTGGGTACCAAAATCAACTTGATTTGATTTTAATGTGTACAGGGAAACAGAAAGAATCTGTGGTACTTGGATAGTGGTTGCTCAAGATACATGACTGGAGATTCTACCCTGCTCACAGAGTTAAAGGAAAGAGCTGGCCCAAGTATTACTTTTGGAGATGACAGCAAGGGTTATACTGTGGGATATGGCTTGATTTCAAAAGACAATGTCATCATTGAGGAGGTTGCCTTAGTGGATGGTCTCAAGCACAATTTGTTGAGTATCAGCCAGCTTTGTGATAAAGGCAATTCAGCAACCTTCACTATAGAAGCATGTGTTGTGAAAAACAAGAGGAGTAACAAAGTGGTTCTCATTGGAGTGAGAAAAGGAAATGTGTACCTAGCTGACTTCAACTCGTCAAATGTGGAATCTGTTACTTGTCTTCTCAGTAAAGCAAGTCAAGATAAAAGTTGGCTATGGCACAAGAAGCTATCCCATCTAAACTTCAAGACCATGAATGAGCTTGTAAAGAAAGAACTGGTTAGAGGTATTCCTTAAGTGGAGTTTTCTAAGGATGGACTGTGTGATGCTTTCCAAAAGGGAAAACAAATCAAAGCATCATTCAAAAAGAAGCTTGATTCAACAATTGAAGAACCTTTGCAACTGCTACACATAGATTTGTTTGGACCAGTCAAAGTGTTGTCTATCTCAAGGAAAAGATTTTGCCTAGTAATTGTAGATGATTTCCCAAAGTTCTCTTGGACATATTTCCTAAAGTCTAAAGATGAGGCTAGTGAAATCATCATCAATCACATAAGGCAAGTCAACAATCATCCTGATTTCAAAGTTAGAAGAATCAGGAGTGAGAATGGAACTGAGTTCAAGAATTTTGTTATGAGAGTATTTTGTGAAGAGAATGGGATTATGCATGAGTTTTCAGCAGCAAGAACTCTACAACAAAATGGAGTAGTAGAAAGAAAGAACAGATGACTTATTGAAGCTGCAAGGATAATTCTTGAATAATCAAAGTTACCAACATATTTCTGGGCTGAAGTTGTAAATACTGCATGCTACACTAAGAATATTTCTTTGGTTAATCAGGCAAAATGCATGACTCCCTACCAATTGTTCAAGAACAAGAAGCCAACTCTAAATTTTCTTCATGTCTTTGGTTGCAAATGTTATATCTTGAGAAATCAAACTAATCAAAATGGGAAGTTTGATATTAAAGCAGATGAAGGAATTTTTGTTGGTTATGCTGTTGGTAAAGCATACAGAGTCTACAATATGAGAACCAACATTGTTATGGAATCAATACATGTTGTGTTTGATGATAAAAAGATTGAAGGACTGCAAGATGAAGATTATCATGAGAGCCTCAAATTTGACAATGCGGAGATGGTTAGTGATGACACTGATGATGAAAATGATCAAGAAACTACAACTAAGGATAGTGCAGAAAAATCTACAACCAATGAAACTAATAACTCAACATCCATCGAGTTACAAAATGCTTCATCCGTCGACAGAAAATCTGCATCATCCATCGGGAGATAATCAGCCTTATCCATCGGAACTGAAAATACACCATCCGTCAGGTCATTAAAAGAAGCTGAAAGTCAGAATAAATCACTTACAGAAAGTCCCTCTTTCTCAAATCATAAATTTACAAACTCAGGGGGAGTTTCTAATAATCAAAACTCAATCACACATCAAGACAATAATGAGGCCTCTTCATCTAGAGCTAATCTACCTCAAAAAAGAAAATGGACAAAGGATCACCCCTTTGAGCTCATCATTGGTGAAGTATCTTCAAGAGTTCAAACAAGGAGAGCAACTCAAGAAGAATGTCTATACAGCAGATTCAACTTAGTTAAAAATGTAGCACTCGACGGATGATCAGATATAGTCCCGACGGATGACTCAATATAGTCCAGACGGATGATGATTTTGTTGGATTTTTAAACGCAGCGGGGCGTGGAAAAACACTTTTACACACACAAAATCCAAATAAAAGCATATAAATCGTGAATAAAAATTCGAGGGATCGAATCTAACCTTTTAAGATAATTCGGAGACAACGATCAGAGATCCTTAGCAGTTGCTCCTCAAATGTGAAGCACTCCACCGGTATCCACCAAGAAAACGACTTTTAGGAGGAGAAGGAGGTGGAGAGAATTTGGTTTTTTTAAAACTTTTGGGTTTCTGGGGTTAGAATAAAATAGGGTCTATAATAGTGTATAGGCAAAATTTTTAGCTGAAATTTTCCCATAAATATTATTATTATTATCCCATTTATTATTCTCATTAATAATTAAAACACCTTTTAATTATTAATCCTTTTTCTAAACACTTTAGAAATAATTCTCTCTCTTGATTTAATTTCCAAAAATTAAATCCTTAATTAATAATATTAAGAACTTTTCTTAATTAATTTATAATCAATTAATTCTCATTTAATCAATTATTAAATTTGCCAATTAATTATTTATTTCACAAATAAATAATTATTAGCCATTATTAATTAATTCATCCACCATAAAATCATTCTCTTTTTATGGTGTGACCCTGTAGGTTCAATATTAAGCCAGTAGTAGAAATAAATAATAATAAAACTATTTTATCATTATTTATATAAATTCTCTAATTTATTAAATATGATTAATTAATTAATCACATTTATTCTACATCGTGAGTGATGCTTCTCAACATATCGCGACTATCCGGATAATATGAATTCACCGCTTAAAATACCAAGAACTTGTCAGTGAATAGTTACCGTACAATAAACTCCTTCTACCCTACAATGTCCCGATTAAATACAAGGCATGGATCTCGTGTCAAGCCTATCTAATTTAATCACTTGCTTACCATTTACTATGCGTAGTTCTATGCAAATTAGAAACTCCTTTCTAATTTCATTTACTCTGGCCAGAGATTCCTGAACTAGCATAAGTGGATCAGCCTTGAACATTCACTTCCTTCACTGGAAGGGGTAGATCCTTTATTGATCATATACTATCTTCGTGTACAAATTCCTATACCCAGTAGAGCCCTAATAATTGTCCCTGGAGACTAAGAACTAAACCAAAGCATAGTTCAGTGTACACAAGATGACTATGATGACCTCAAGTCTAAGGATACTTGTACAACTATCACTATGTGAACAACTGCTGACACGTGAGTGAACTCCATCAGTTGTTCAGCTGGGCGAGTCATGTTCAGTGAACTTATTCTATAATAAGCACATATATACTAGCTATAGTGTCACCACACAAATGTCTATGAGAACAGACATCCTTCATAATGAAGCAAGCATAGTATGTACCGATCTTTGCGGATTATTAATTACCAGTTAGTAATCCTCTGACCAGGAACTATTTAAGTTTAGAGTTATCATCTTTTTAGGTCTCACTATTATGATCTCATCATAATCCATAAAAAGCTTTACTCTAAACTATGGTATATCTTATTTAAACACTTAAATAGATAGAGCCCGTAATAAAAACAAAACAAGTCTTTTATTAATATCAATGAAATCAAAACAGATTACATAAAGAGTTATTCCTAAATCCTAATACCTGATTGGACTTAGGACATATTCCTTTCAATCTCCCACTTGTACTAAAGCCAATCACTCTGGTATCTAATACCCATCTCATCTTTATGACGATCAAAGTGACTTTCAAAAAGTAGCTTTGTGAGTGGGTCTGCTATGTTGTTATGTGTGTCAACTCTAATTCAATACAATACAAGAAATGTTACCGCACTCCCACTAACCCTTTTGTAGATGCATGGTTCATCTACATTTTTTGATAAAATCAAACTCTTTGATTGTCTCATCAAAACGAATGTTCCATCTACGAGAAGCTTGCTTTAAACCACATATGGTTCGCAATAGCTTACACACTAGGTTTTTATTTCTCTTGGAAATAAAACCACCTGGCTAATTGCCAGATCTCATAGTCGTAGTAAGCAGCAATCGCAAGCAAAATCCGAACTGATTTTAACAGGGCTACAGGAAAAAAGTTTCATCAAAGTCAATCCATTGCCTTTGTTTGAATCCTTTTTCCAAAAGCCTGGCCTTAAAGGTCTCCACCTGGCCATCTGCTATAATCTATCTTTTGTATACCGTATACATAGATTCCATTCCGGATTTCATGGCACTATGCCATTTTTCTGAGTCTACACTACTCATAGCCTCATTATAGGTCACAGGGTCGTCATCATCAAATGATTGACAACTCATTGTCATTCTCAATGACAAGGCCATATTACCTCTCAGGTTGGCGAGACACTCTCCCTGACCTACGAATGGGCTGTTCCACAAAAGGTTGTTCAGTCAGAACAGGTGTTTCCACTTGATCCGTAGTAGTTTGTGCTTCTTGAACTTCATCAAGTTCAATTTTGCTCCCACTGTTTCCTTCAAGGATAAACTCCTTTTCCAAGAAGGTAGCATGTCTGGTGATGTAATAACCCCAAATTTTGGAATTTTTTTAAACCCTTATGAATAGTGATTTTGCTGATTATGCTGAATAAGAAAACTTTTCATACCAACCTATGTAGGGGTTCTTTTATTGATCTTCTGAGATATTATTAGTACTCTAAGTGGTATATAAGTGTATGTAAAGATTGTCAGAATCCAAATCCGAACACTTTGATTTTTCCCGAAAATCCACCAGATACCGAAATAATTGAGTATAAGGTAACATGATTAAAAGGATTTAAATTCAAGGATTATAAGAGAGGATCATAAAAGGAATATAAAATATTGAGAAAGGTTTAGGGGAACCCAAGTAATAAGATCCCGGGTATGATCTCTCAAACGATAAATGAGAACGAAAGCTAAGCGAACCGTAAAACAGATAACGACCATTAGCCAAGTAATTAAGCACTAATCAGATGGGATTAGTGGGTTGTGACATCATCCAACCATAAGGTTTGGACAAGTGTCCTTGTGATGATGTAATGGAGGTGATGTCATCACTTTATTAAAGTTAAAGGAAGATATTTACCAAGGATTAATCCTAGCCAAGCAAATCATTTCACAAACTTTAGAATTCAAGAATCAAGCAAGCTTTCTTCTTCTCCCCACCTAAACTCTCGGTTGGTTTTCTTCAAAAACCAAATCTTAGCTTCTCTTGCTCTAAAATCACAAGGTAATTACCATAGCTTCCTTACCTACTAGTGAATGCATGGTAGAAGTTTGGAAGCCAAATTCCATTCTTAACCTAGGCAAAAAAATCATCAAAAGTAATGATGAATAGTAACTTTCAAGAACTAATGTTAGTTTTCTTCATTTTTATGAAATGTTAAGGTTATACAAGCAAGGATCAAGGTTCTTTTAGGCATTCAAAGCTCTTGGGTTGTGTTAGGAAGCTTCAAGGAGGTATAAACAACTTTCACCTTTAACTTATAGTTTGAACTTTGAGTTTTGATGAGTTTATGGATGGATTAATGTATATATAGAAATATCCATGTATGTATAGCAAGATCCATGTATGTTAGATAGTTTGGTTGGATTTGTGGTGATTTTGGATATGAATCTTGGTTAATGGTTAATGAATCTTAAGTTATGGTTAGTAGATCATGTTTGTGGTTGAATGAGTTGGAAAACCTTGAGATTATGGACTGACTTTGCCTTGATCTAAATTTTGTTTGATGTATTGTTGATGGTTGGGTGGTTTGTAGTGAATTGGTAAGGAATTGGAGTGGTATAAATATTGGTAATCGCGTAAACATAGCCGTCGTAATGCCCAATTTACCTTAGACTGCTTTTGTTCTTAACATCAGAACCCTTGAACTCACTGCTAGGTTTTGACCATTGCCATGATTAGATAGTTCATGTTACGAGCTTCGTTTTGATATGTGGTTCATTGGATTCCAATGAACGGTTTAGGAGAAACGACCGTTTTAAGTAACGACGTTTCGCGAACGAACCCTTACCCCTCGCCTTACTTTGAAACCTTGGTAAAGGACCTTAAATGACTAATTGGAGTATGAAACATTTATGATAAGTGTATTAGGTATTTGGTAAGACACTCGCGAAAGAATCGCCTTAAAACTCGTAATGGTTAATTTATTAAAAATGGTGGAGCCGAGGGTACTCGAGCGACTTAAGAGAATCAGTAAGCGCAAAACGAGCGTTAGAGTCTAATTCGGTTAAAGTATAGATTTACAAGTGACTTTGGTTTAATTCCAACTTACTTGTTGCTCATAGGTTACCAGACTCGTCCCGAACCATTGTAACCCCCAGTCGCTCAGGCAAGTTTTCTACCAGTTATACTGTTGTTGTGATGTATATATGTATATGCATGATCTTGCGATAAATGCATATTTGTTATTAGCAAATTCTTGCGATATATTGTAGCATGTGATATGGTATATATGCATGCCTGTTTCATATTCTTGAATTATATATCTGTTGGTTAAAATGCTTATAGTTGCATAATACCTATGCTAGAGATAAGCGGTATTCGAGTTTACCCTTAGTATAGGGGATCAAAAGGTGAACATATTTCTAAACCGGGAGTCGATGTTCCCGAGTATAATATATATATATATATATATATATATATTTATATATATATGGTTATAGTTTTCAAAACTATTAATCGAATAAGGTTTATTCGATAACTTTAACTTTATTCTATTTAATGAATATTTATTTAATGAATATTATTTTGAATATTCATTCGAGGGCTTATGACTCAGTTATATTATTTAATGAATATTATTTGAATATTCAATTGAGGATGTATGACTCACTTTATTTTATTTAATGAATATTACTTGAATATTCATTCGAGAACTTATGACTCACTTTATTTTATTTAATGAATATTACTTGAATATTCATTCGAGGACTTATGACTCCTTTATACTATTTAATGAATATTACTTGAATATTCATTCGAGGACTTATGACTCACTTTATTTTATTTAATGAATATTACTTGAATATTCATTCGAGGACTTATGACTCCTTTATACTATTTAATGAATATTACTTGAATATTCATCCGAGGACTTATGACTCCTTTTATTTTATTTATTGAATATTATTTTGAATATTCATTTGAGGATCTATGACTCCGATTATTTGCTGAGATATATTCTTTATTTTATTAAAGAATAAGGTGTCGATAATCAAACTTATTTTTTATTATTCAAATAAAGATAGTACTTTCGAATAAGTATATCTTTGGTTATTTAATACTCGTTTCAAGTATAAAGTTTTACAACTTCTACTTCAATTATTTTTATAAGGATTATCATTATGGGAATTTTACTTAAATAATAATATTCAGATATTTTCTAATATATTGGGGCTGATTTACTTCATTAAATCAGCATTACTCCAAACACTCTTTAAAGTGTTTTCGAGTCTTCAAAATGATTTTTAAAAGTTAGAGCGGATCCCAAAACTCATTTTTATAATTAAGATCTTCCTTTTAAAGGGGATTTAAATACTCACTCAAAACCTGAGGGATCCGGCTCTATGGTGTATTTTATATTCGCAACAAGGTTGCAATTTTGGTAAATGAATTGATTACTTACCCAACGTTCGGGAAGTAAGTCCATCTATCGAGTCGGCATAAGCAACATGGGCTCAGTGGGCGTCCATGATAGTGTAAGTGGCTCAGTGGGAGTCCATCAAATGCATAAGTGGCTGAGTGGCAGTCCAGCATAAGGTCCTATTGCGACCAGGGTGATGACCAGTGGGGAATTCGTCCATCTACTAGTAGAAAAGGTTACTTATTGGTATCTTTGCCTGATCAGCAAGATATCAGGTTTATGCCAAGGTTTTCTCCTTTTCAAATTCATTGGATATTGCAACTCTGTTTATAATTTTCATAACAGAGGTTTTCAAGGAGTGTATGAAATGTATATATATAGGTGTATATATATATCGGGATTTAATGAAGTATCTCGTAACTTCATTATTTATAATGATATTCAAAGATTGAATCTATTCAAATCTTGTCTTGTAGTCTCATCTATGTGATGAACTTTTGAAACTAATTATAACTTGAACGGTGGTAGTTCAAGTAGTATTCGGAAAAGATATAAGTATATTGGAGTATCTTGTAACTTCATCTTTTAAACTTATATCTAGTAAATGATTATCTTATGCATATCAAAGACTTTCAGAAAAACGTTGAGACAAGGTTAGATATATGAGATCACCTTGCAACGATATTTTTATACAGTTATAAACTGGAACTTTGTGTATATTATACATGGAAGAGGACTTCCAAAATTTTGAAAAGTATATATGTATATATACTGAATATTTTGCGACTTCAACGCATTAAGATATCAAACTTGGTTCATTTCTTTTGACCAAGACTTTCATGAGTACTATAAGAAGGCTCGCATATTGTAAATCATTATACATATTATTTTGGTGGGCTTGCTGCTCACCCTTGCTTTCTTCTTTCATCACACAACAATAGATAGAAAAGATGAACAGGACCAAGCTTCCAATTCGCAAGCGGTTAGAAAATGTTCCGCAGTTTTCTGGAAGCGTTGATGCCGCCGTAGCTGAGGTAGGAGCTACCAATAGGCTAGGTTTTCAACTATTGATAAACCACACTTATGTATAATATGAATTGTAATAATGGAAAAGAAATGTAAATTTATTCAGAAACCCTTTTGAGGTGTAATGACTTATAATTGTGGAATAACATGACTTATGTTATTTTTGGTATTCATCTCTGAGACTATAACTTGTGGTGTGTGTGTGTAT
Organism: Apium graveolens; assembly: GCF_009905375.1. Classification (NCBI taxonomy): domain Eukaryota; kingdom Viridiplantae; phylum Streptophyta; class Magnoliopsida; order Apiales; family Apiaceae; genus Apium; species Apium graveolens. The sequence goes on from NC_133651.1 coordinate 269,131,110, forward strand.
ATTGTGGGGTCACAGTACAGAGTAGTTGATTGTTTATTAAGATTGGGTGTTATTAAGAGAAATGGAACTCGTGACAACCCGGATCCCCGACCCCAGATTTGGGGGTGTTACAGAAGTGGTATCAGAGCTAAGCGTTATAAACCTCAGAGATGATGTGATGTTAAGATAATAAGTTCACTAAGATAATAAGAACTCTTGCCAAGTTCATAGTCGGACTACCTAACGTAGTACTGACAGTTAAAACCCTTATAAATATCGTGATAGTAGCGTAGTTCGTTATCGTATATGGTAGCGGGACTCCGAACCCTGAGGTTGAGAAGTGACAGCGCGATGATGTTTTATTACTAATTGGAGATCGGATTGTGGATCCGATAGAGCGTCCTAATGCAGGACCGGATGATGTTCATATTGAGGATGTAATGGTTGAGGATGTTGTCCTAGATGGGATTGTTGCTGAGGAGGATCTCGTGGAAGATCCTAATAAGAATGAATGAAGGACCATTGAGGAATTGATGACCATGGTTAGGGAAACTACCAGAGGTAGGATTGGCCGGTCACTACCGGAGGTTCGTTCAAGTTTGTAAAGATAGTAGCCCCTTTAACGCGGCTTACTCGTAATACTGAGAAGTTTGAATGGACAGAGAAATACGAAAAAAGCTTTTAACAACTAAAGGAAAGGTTGGTGACGGCCCCTATGTTGGCATTGTCGGATGGAAAAAGGAGATTTTGTGATTTGTATTGACGCTTCGCATAAGGAATTAAGGTGCTTCTTATACAGCACAACAAGGTAATCGCGTACTCGTCAAGACAATTAAGGGAATTTAAAATTCGATATCCCCACCCATGAGCTTGGGCTCATGGCAATAGTTTTGCCCTAAAGATTTGAGGCACTACTTGTATGGAGAGAAGTGTGAGATTCACAAACCATAGGAGCTCTAGTACATTTTTATGTAGAAAGAGCTCAACATACGCCCGAGGAGGCGGTTAGAGCTAATCAAGAATTATGATTGGGAGATTCTGTATCATTCGGGGAAAGCCCATGTGGTGGCTGATGCCCTTAGTAAAAAGGAGAGACTCAAGATGATCATGTCTTTGAGAGAGTTTATAAGAGATTTTGAGAAAATGGAAATAGAAGTGAAGGTAACCGGAGCCGGTACCGAAAAGATGTTTGAGATTGCAATACAGTCCGAATTATTGGAAGAGAACATATTGTGCCAGAAAAAGTGATGAATGAAAGCAGAGAGCTAACAAATAAATAAGAGATTAATACCGAGAAAGATGATAAGGGAATAATGAGGTATTCCTACAGAATTTGGGTTCCAAATGTTCAAGAGCTTAAAGATGAGATCTTAGATGAAAGCTAGTTTGAGGAATAAGATTTAGAGCAAAACCCTGAACGTGATAGTCAGGGAGGTTACCATCAAGATAGAAGGAACCCATAACATAATGAAGTGGAAAATGAGGATTAAAAACATGTAGGATGACCCCGATTATGGGGAGGAGGAGGGAACGTTCAGACTAAGGAAACATAAGTCGAGTAAGGAAAGGAGACCCGAGACGGTACTCCTATACGATAATTTATGGACCTTTCTAGACAGAACTTAGACTATTATCCCCAACCACCACCCTGAGGAAATAATGCGGTGAGAAATTCTTTCAGGACCTTTAAGTCGCTAAGCTCTCAGAGTTCCAAGAAACAAGCTGACCCGGTCGAGGCAAGAGCCTGGCTAAAGGAAATATAGGAATCATTTGAGATTCTAAATGATTGACGAATCACAAAAGAATGTTTTTGTCACTTACCCTCCTAAGAGAGAGGCCACCCGCTGGTGAAAGGCAAAGGAAGGCACAGAGCAAGAGATTATAATAAACTGATTTAAGTTCAGTCAATTGTATTCAGGAAGGTATTTCCCAAGGTTATGGAGATAGTGTAAAAGCTTTAGAGCCAGAATAAAGGCAGAAGAGTATGATGAATTATGAATCTAAGTTGTAAAATTTGTCAAGATTCGTTCTGAGGACACGAATCCAGAATGACGGGATGTTTGAAATCAATACTTATGTTGTGTTGGTTTATGAAATAATGATAAGAGAAAGGAAATAAAAAAAAAGAAACTGAAATGGAAAGGAATATAAAGGCAGTAGAGTGTGAGGAATGATAAGGGAGTTGGGTATGAGGAAACCCTAAAGACTCGTAGCAATAGAAATAGAAAAGTATGTAATTGTCAGGATGAGGGTGATTCACCATGAGTTAAAGTTGATGATTGAAGGAATAAGAGATATATATATTTTATCCCCTGTAAGTTGGGAGGATCTGAGGAAACCTTGAGATAGTTCGAAGGATAAATATTGAGACGCGGATAGACTGAGGAGACAAGGAAGTAAGAAATTAGGAAAAATTGGATGAAGGAAGTGACCTTCAAGAATGTGAAGTGTAAGACCGGTGGCTTGATACCCAGAAAGGGAGATGCCATGTATGAAAGATATCCCAACATTGAGGTGACTGTTGAGATAAATAACAAAAGTAAATAAGGAATTATTAAGAAGAGGTTCACGTTGAACACGACCAATATCTTCCAGAACATCCTTATTATCGTTACCAAATTAGCCAAGAAAAGCGGATAACCGTTGTTATCTTTTGGAGGCCATATTGATTGACCTCATTTTGAATACAGATGTTATTGTGAAACTAGGCATATACTATCGAGGTGGGAATGATTGAATAAGGCACCCTTATCAGGGATATATGACTTGATTTATCCATGAAAGGATGCATGTACCTTTTAAAGGTGGAATTAAGGATTAAACATCGGTAACTTAAAATTAATCTTGGGGGAATGCATAAAGGTTGGCATTTCACCCTTAATAGGGACAGTATGAGTTTTGACAGTATGATTTGGAAAGGGTTAAGGTAACAACAACCTTTAAGAATCAGTGGAGAAATTCTCAGAAGTATATAGACAATGGTTCTAGTATTAGTAAATGGTATTTTGATATGCCCTGCATCTAGGGAATACATGAGGAACGATTGAAGGATAACCTTAGAGGTTTTACAAGAAGAAAGGAAATATTCAAAATTCTCAAGAATAAAAATATTAATAAAGGAAATATGACGTAATTATAATGATGCCAAGTGAGGCACGTGTTAAACCACGAGAAAGTATGGATCGAACCAGTAATGGTCGAAATTGTTCAGGGCAATTAGGACTTAAGATAAAAGATGTTCTAAGTATGATTGAGAGTCAGTCATGACAGTGATTAACCTCTAAAGACTGAGGCAATAACTTATGGAAAAATGGTGATATTTTTTTTTTACTCATCAGATTTTAAGGAAAACATCTTCACATAAGCTGTGATTGAAATGAGGTAGAAAATTTATTTGGAGGTGGTTAAATTGACATTGACTGTAAGGAAATTTTACTATTAGGAAAGGCCAAAGAGGTGGCCGACACTTTAAAGGTAAGAGGATAATTATAGGCGCTTGTGCCAAAGGAATACAGTGATGATGGTTAAAGCTATGAAGGTTGTATTATGGTTTGGAAGATTGACATTCCTTCTGATGACTGTGCAATACCCAACCGTAATAGTAGTTGGTAAAGGTTTAATTCGTGTAATCGCCATGAGCGGGCTATCTATCTCAGAAGATACTATCTTGAGATAAGCCAGGACCATGTTTCGAAAAGGACTAGACGAACCCTTGAGTTAAGTCTTCTATTTAAGGCATACGAGTAAGAATGGTATTAACCTGCTATCGTTGCTTTTATTGAAACTCTTCTGCAATTTTATCTGCTTCATGTCATGTAAGTACGTCAAGTTCAGGAGTGTTCTTCATGAATCATGAACGGTGATCATGTTACCTCCTTAGAAGAATTAGATACGAGATGTATGGACTCCGTATGGTTAGCTATTAAGACTTCATGGAAAATGAATGACTACAGTAGGTCAGTGGTGGACCATAGTAATGCTCCAATAAGTCTATGAATAATGAGACAATAACAACTGTGAGAGTTGTATTGTAATGAATGTTGAGATTGAGTACCACTAATCGGGTCGTGGTGATGTATAAGTTATCATTGAATAGACTAATTAAGTAGATTATTTACCTATTGAATATTTATTCCTCCTTATCAAAAGAGAGTCGTATTACTATATGAGGAAGGTTGCGGTGCAAGCATAGAATTCTAGTAACGATGATGTCTAGAATGAGATCCCAGATTCGATTTTCGATATCGAGGGAGTTTCAAAGGTGATGGTGTATAAGCTCGAGGAAGAGAATGGGTCCATAGAATGATGGACGGAATAGCAAAAATATTTAGGCATGTGAAATACGATGTTGTAATACTTGATGTTGATATAAATACATATATATTTTGTTCTCCTATGACAAACCTCTATAGTTCAGAGGTAGGTTCCAAGCCAGATATTTTGTGGCAGTATATTTTTTTTTATATATACAATTCTCTTCAATTCATTCTTTTCTCTCATTTTCATTTCATGTAAGTTGAGAAGAACAACCCTTCCAGAAGGGGAGGTATTGCCGAATGACTATCTATCTGTGTGATAGAAGCCTAGTAGGATACCACATGTTGTTTAATTGCTTGTTAAGTACTAAAGGCTGGCCACCTTCTGTACTAACTATGCGATATAACAAGTGTTCATGATCATAGTGATCTCTCAATAAATTCTTTTACTTCTATATGAAGGACTAAGCTTTCGAAGATAGAAGCAGCTGGAAAAAAAAGTAGTAAATTTGTGGTGGTATTCGGAATGGAAACACATTCGTGATACTAAGGTTGAAGAGGTTATTAAAAGGTTATAGAACGCTAACGAGCAAAAGTATAACCAGTATAATATTAGGAACGGAAGGTAGTAGCGATTACGAACTGGAAAAGAATGGGTATTGAGAAGTAAAAGCTCTAATGCTAAAAGCTATAATGAGAGTCTGTGCAATAGACTTGAAAGAAATTGGAATGATCACTTAACACGGATTGAGTTTCTTACGACAATAGATCATATGTCATTATCGAGATGTCGCCTTATGAGATCCTTGAGGGAAGATAATGTCGATCTCCCTTATGTTAGGATGAAGTGTAGAGCGCAAGATGCTCAGACCAGTAGTGGTCCAAAGGACCAAGGATATAATAGATCTAATCAGAGGACGGCTGGTAGTAGCCCAAGATGGACATAAAAAGTATGTTGATTTGACACGAAAGGACAAGGAATGGGAAGTAGGGGACCTAGTGTTGTTATAGGTATTCCCTTGGAAGGGGTTAATGAGATTCGGAAAGAAAGGAAAGCTAAGTCCACCAATTGTTGGACCCTTGGATATATTAAGAAGTATTGGGAAGTTAGCATATGAGCTAGCCTTACCCCAGAACATGTAGCAAGTCATAACGTGTTCCACGTATCAATGTTAAGGAAGTGTAATTCGGATGCCAGATAAATAGGGGCATAGGAGCGCATAGATATGCAACCCGACGTAACCTATATGGAGCAACCAAGAAGGGTTATAGAGTGAAAAGGAATAAGTGCTTAGGAGAAGGGTTATCAAACTATTCAGAGTTTGATGGAAGAACCACAATGTGGGAAAATTTACTCGAGAGTTAGAAAGTGCAATGTTAAGAGAGTATCCCTATTCATTTTCTATCTGATTCCGGGACGGAATCCTTTTAAGGAGGGGAGACTGTAATAACCCCAAATTTTGGAATTTTTTAAACCCTTATGAATAGTGATTTTGCTGATTATGCTGAATAAGAAAAATTTTCATACCACACTATGTAGGGGTTCTTTTCTTGATCTTCTGAGATATTATTAGTACTCTATGTGGTATATAAGTGTATGTAAAGATTGTCAGAATCCAAATCCGAACACTTTGATTTTTCCCGAAAATCCACCAAATACCGAAATAATTGAGTATAAGGTAACATGATTAAAAAGATTTAAATTCAAGGATTATAAGAGAGGATCATAAAAGGAATATAAAATATTGAGAAAGGTTTAGGGGAACCCAAGTAATAAGATCCCGGGTATGATCTCTCAAACGATAAACGAGAACGAAAGCTAAGCGAACCGTAAAACAGATAACGACCATTAGCCAAGTAATTAAGCACTAATCAGATGGGATTAGTGGGTTGTGACATCATCCAACCATAAGGTTTGGACAAGTGTCCTTGTGATGATGTAATGGAGGTGATGTCATCACTTTATTAAAGTTAAAGGAAGATATTTACCAAGGATTAATCCTAGCCAAGCAAATCATTTCACAAACTTTAGAATTCAAGAATCAAGCAAGCTTTCTTCTTCTCCCCACCTAAACTCTCGGTTGGTTTTCTTCAAAAACCAAATCTTAGCTTCTCTTGCTCTAAAATCACAAGGTAATTACCATAGCTTCCTTACCTACTAGTGAATGCATGGTAGAAGTTTGGAAGCCAAATTCCATTCTTAACCTAGGCAAAAAAATCATCAAAAGTGATGATGAATAGTAACTTTCAAGAACTAATGTTAGTTTTCTTCATTTTTATGAAATGTTAAGGTTATACAAGCAAGGATCAAGGTTCTTTTAGGCATTCAAAGCTCTTGGGTTGTGTTAGGAAGCTTCAAGGAGGTATAAACAACTTTCACCTTTAACTTATAGTTTGAACTTTGAGTTTTGATGAGTTTATGGATGGATTAATGTATATATAGAAATATCCATGTATGTATAGCAAGATCCATGTATGTTAGATAGTTTGGTTGGATTTGTGGTGATTTTGGATATGAATCTTGGTTAATGGTTAATGAATCTTAAGTTATGGTTAGTAGATCATGTTTGTGGTTGAATGAGTTGGAAAACCTTGAGATTATGGACTGACTTTGCCTTGATCTAAATTATGTTTGATGTATTGTTGATGGTTGGGTGGTTTGTAGTGAATTGGTAAGGAATTGGAGTGGTATAAATATTGGTAATCGCGTAAACATAGCCGTCGTAATGCCCGATTTACCTTAGACTGCTTTTGTTCTTAACATCAGAACTCTTGAACTCACTGCTAGGTTTTGACCATTGCCATGATTAGATAGTTCATGTTACGAGCTTCGTTTTGATATGTGGTTCATTGGATTCCGATGAACGGTTTAGGAGAAACGGCCGTTTTAAGTAACGACATTTCGCGAACGAACCCTTACCCCTCGCCTTACTTTGAAACCTTGGTAAAGGACTTTAAATGACTAATTGGAGTATGAAACATTTATGATAAGTGGATTAGGTATTTGGTAAGACACTCGCGAAAGAATCACCTTAAAACTCGTAATGGTTAATTTATTAAAAATGGTGGAGCCGAGGGTACTCGAGCGACTTAAGAGAATCAGTAAGCGCAAAACGAGCGTTAAAGTCTAATTCAGTTAAAGTATAGATTTACAAGTGACTTTGGTTTAATTCCAACTTACTTGTTGTTTATAGGTTACCAGACTCGTCCCGAGCCATTGTAACCCCCAGTCGCTCAGGCAAGTTTTCTACCCGTTATACTGTTGTTGTGATGTATATATGTATATGCATAATCTTGCGATAAATGCATATTTGTTATTAGCAAATTCTTGCGATATATTGTAGCATGTGATATGGTATATATGCATGCCTGTTTCATATTCTTGAATTATATATCTGTTGGTTAAAATGCTTATAGTTGCATAATACCTATGCTAGAGATAAGCGGTATTCGAGTTTACCCTTAGTATAGGGGATCAAAAGGTGAACATATTTCTAAACCGGGAGTCGATGTTCCCGAGTATAATATATATATATATATATATATATTTATATATATATGGTTATAGTTTTCAAAACTATTAATCGAATAAGGTTTATTCGATAACTTTAACTTTATTCTATTTAATGAATATTTATTTAATGAATATTATTTTGAATATTCATTCGAGGGCTTATGACTCAGTTATATTATTTAATGAATATTATTTGAATATTCAATTGAGGATGTATGACTCACTTTATTTTATTTAATGAATATTACTTGAATATTCATTTGAGGACTTATGACTCACTTTATTTTATTTAATGAATATTCATTCGAGGACTTATGACTCCTTTATACTATTTAATGAATATTACTTGAATATTCATTCGAGGACTTATGACTCACTTTATTTTATTTAATGAATATTACTTGAATATTCATTCGAGAACTTATGACTCCTTTATACTATTTAATGAATATTACTTGAATATTCATCCGAGGACTTATGACTCCTTTTATTTTATTTATTGAATATTATTTTGAATATTCATTTGAGGATCTATGACTCCGATTATTTGCTGAGATATATTCTTTATTTTATTAAAGAATAAGGTGTCGATAATCAAACTTATTTTTGATTATTCAAATAAAGATAGTACTTTCGAATAAGTATATCTTTGGTTATTTAATACTCGTTTCAAGTATAAAGTTTTACAACTTCTACTTCAATTATTTTTATAAGGATTATCATTATGGGAATATTACTTAAATAATAATATTCAGATATTTTCTAATATATTGGGGCTGATTTACTTCATTAAATCAGCATTACTCCAAACACTCTTTAAAGTGTTTTCGAGTCTTCAAAATGATTTTTAAAAGTTAGAGCGGATCCCAAAACTCATTTTTATAATTAAGATCTTCCTTTTAAAGGGGATTTAAATACTCACTCAAAACCTGAGGGATCCGGCTCTATGGTGTATTTTATATTCGCAACAAGATTGCAGTTTTGGTAAATGAATTGATTACTTACCCAATGTTCGGGAAGTAAGTCCATCTATCGAGTCGGCATAAGCAACATGGGCTCAGTGGGCGTCCATGATAGTGTAAGTGGCTCAGTGGGAGTCCATCAAATGCATAAGTGGCTGAGTGGCAGTCCAGCATAAGGTCCTATTACGACCAGGGTGATGACCAGTGGGGAATTCATCCATCTACTAGTAGAAAAGGTTACTTATTGGTATCTTTGCCTGATCAGCAAGATATCAGGTTTATGCCAAGGTTTTCTCCTTTCCAAATTCATTGGATATTGCAACTCTGTTTATAATTTTCATAACAGAGGTTTTCAAGGAGTGTATGAAATGTATATATATAGGTGTATATATATATCGGGATTTAATGAAGTATCTCGTAACTTCATTATTTATAATGATATTCAGAGATTGAATCTATTCAAATCTTGTCTTGTAGTCTCATCTATGTGATGAACTTTTGAAACTAATTATAACTTGAACGGTGGTAGTTCAAGTAGTATTCGGAAAAGATATAAGTATATTGGAGTATCTTGTAACTTCATCTTTTAAACTTATATCTAGTAAATGATTATCTTATGCATATCAAAGACTTTCAGAAAAATGTTGAGACAAGGTTAGATATATGAGATCACCTTGCAACGATATTTTTATACAGTTATAAACTGGAACTTTGTGTATATTATACATGGAAGAGGACTTCCAAAATTTTGAAAAGTATATATGTATATATACTGAATATTTTGCGACTTCATCGCATTAAGATATCAAACTTGGTTCATTTCTTTTGACCAAGACTTTCATGAGTACTATGAGAAGGCTCGCATATTGTAAATCATTATACATATTATTTTGGTGGGCTTGCTGCTCACCCTTGCTTTCTTCTTTCATCACACAACAACAGATAGAAAAGATGAATAGGACCAAGCTTCCAATTCGCAAGCGGTTAGAAAATGTTCCGCAGTTTTCTGGAAGCGTTGATGCCGCCGTAGCTCAGGTAGGAGCTACCAATAGGCTAGGTTTTCAACTATTGATAAACCACACTTATGTATAATATGAATTGTAATAATGGCAAAGAAATGTAAATTTATTCAGAAACCCTTTTGAGGTGTAATGACTTATAATTGTGGAATAACATGACTTATGTTATTTTTGGTATTCATCTCTGAGACTATAACTTGTGGTGTGTGTGTGTATATTGTGGGGTCACAGTACAGAGTAGTTGATTGTTTCTTAAGATTGGGTGTTATTAAGAGAAATGGAACTCGTGACAACCCGGATCCCCGACCCCAGATTTGGGGGTGTTACAGGAGACAAACACCCGATGATCGGTGTAAAAGCAACACCCTAAAGTCTCTTTAGGATATCCCACAAAACTACATTTTACGGATCGATATTCCAGCTTATCTGGGTCAACTTACTTGACATAAGCTGGACATCCCCAAATCTTAACGTGTTTAAGACTCGGTTTCCTTTCTTTCCATATCTCATACGAAGTTTGAGGAACAGATTTTGGAAGGCACCTTATTCAGTAAATATGCTGAGGTTTCCAATGCATAACCCCATAGGAATACTGGAAGATTTACATAGCTCATCATGGACCGAAATATGTCTAACAAAGTTCGATTTCTCCTTTCAGATACTAATCTGGAGGAGTCCACTGGGAGACTATACCATTTACTTTGAGATAATCTAGAAACACTCCATTAAAGTATTCACCACCTCGATCTGATCGAAGAGTTATAATACTATGTTTGGTTGTTTCTCCACTTCATACTTATATTCTTTGAACCTTTCAAAGGCCTCAGACTTGTGTTTCATCAAACACATATCTGAATCTAGATCTATCATCTATGAAAGTAATGAAGTATGAAAATCCACCCATGGCTTGCTTAGACATTGGACCACATACATTTGTGTGCACCATTCCTAGCAAATTTGCAGTCATCTCTCCATGTCTACTAAATGGAGACTGCAGTGCCACTATGAAGTGAGATTTTCATCATCCCTTTTCTTTTATTAGTTTGTTCAATCTGAAGTAAATTATGTCACATATATACAGACCATTATTTAAAGTACCACGTCCATAAAGAATATTATCTCTAAGAATAGAACATTCATTATTCTCAATAATAAATGAAAATCCAGCCAAGTCTAACTTGGGAATAATATTCTTCACAATTGAGGGAACAAAATAACAATTATTTAAAACAATAGTCTTGCCCGTAGGCATATGTAAATGAAATGATTCTACATCTTTAGCAGCAACTCTTGCTCAATTTCCCATCAGTAGAATCAGCTCCTCTTCCTCAAGAGTCCTACTTCTGCTTGGTCCCTGCAACAAATTGCAGATATGAGAACCACAGGCGGTATCTAATACCCAAGTAGAAATGACATATTCACTTCTATCATGAACATACCTGAATCAGAAGCGGTAGTCTCACTACCCTTCTTCTTCAATTCTGCAAGGTAAACCTTGCAGTTCCTCTTCCAGTGCCCCACCTTATTACAGTAAAAGCAAACAACTTTGCTCTTGGGGTCTTCACCTACTTTCTTCTTCTTGGAAGAGTTCCTCTTCCTTTTCTTAGGATTGGAACCTTCACCAATTAGAAGAACAGAACTCTTCTTAGGGGGAAAATTCGATTCCGCAGTCTTCAACATGTTGTGGAGTTCAGGCAGGCTGACATCCAACTTATTCATGTGAAAGTTCACAACAAACTGCGAGAACGAACTTGGAAGTGATTGCAAGACCAAGTCTTGGCTCAGCTCCCCATCCATGGCAAAACCAAGTTGTCCAAGACGTTCAATCAAATTGATCATCTTAAGTACATGGTCATTCACAGATGATCCCTCAGACATCCTACAACCGAACAGCTCCTTCGATATCTCATATCGAGCTATCCTCCCCGCCACATCATACAACTCTTGTAGATGCATGAGGATAGTGTGAGCATCCATATGCTCATGTTGCTTCTGTAGCTCAATGTTCATGGAAGCTAGCATGATGCATTGAGCAACATTTGCATCATCTATCCACTTACGATACACAACATGTTCATCATTATGTGCATCACTAGCAGGTTCAGTAGGCTTAGGTGAGTCAATCACGTATTCCAGCTTCTCAATCCTGAGAACAATTCTCAAGTTTCGAAGCCAGTCAGCATAATTAGGACCAGTCAATTTGTGAGCATCCAGTATGCTCTTGAGTGATAGTGCAGAAGATATAACGTACAAAGTAAATCTGTAAATGATAAACACATAACAACACTTAGCAAATATTCGATTTCATTTAAAAACACTATATGAATCGGGTCTTTATTCATAAGTGGCTCCCACTAGTTTTCCTAATTTATTCAACCCCCTACGTGAAAATTTAAGCATTCATAATGCTAGTGGGAATAGGATCCTACATTCCATTACACAACCCCGGCTGTAGCACGAACCGCCATGTAATGTTCAATAGGCAGACAACTCTTGTCAATTACATCTCATGTTATTCCCTAATCAAACTTTAACCTCTTGAATAATTGAGTCTCGGCTGTAGCACGACAAAATCAATATTCTAAGTCAAGTCTAACCCAACATTCCGTACAGTTGAATCAGTCCCCAAAGGCCCACGGCTGTAGCACGTACCGACCTTTAGATTCTTATTCAATGTACACATCTCTATGTAATAGACAAGTATTTCTTATTTCGAAATCAAAGCCCTCGGCTGTAGCACGAACGGACAATGATTCAAAAATAAGAACTACTTTTCTATCATGTTGGAAGGCTATGACCGACACAAGCCCGTTGTGTCATTGGCCAATTACTACTTGATATTATTTAATTTTAGAGGGATTATATTACGTTACAATCATAATCATATTATAAAGAAATTCTTCCTTTTAAATTAAATATTTCAAATCAATAATCAATAATCAATAATCAGATGATTTCCAGATCGGGTGGAGCATTGTCAAGAGGCGTCACTTAATAACCCTTTCTTACAGATAGAAATCTGTTGTTGACAGAATCATCCTTTCTCTCATATCGAAAATTCATATTCAATTATGTGTTTCACAAACACAAGAATCTCATGATTGTATTCGTAATATTGTTTTTAAGGTTATAAAACAATTTCACTATACTAGGTTGTCTAACAAACGCCTTATGTTCATTTAAGTTCACCTAAATCTATCATCGCATGATAAACTAAGCATATATCACATATATCAACATGAATAAACATCAAGGTAGTCATGTTATATCATCTAGCACATAGAACTAAGCATTATACATCTCTATGTATCACATGAAGCATTTAAAAGCAATTAAAAACAGTCAAAAACAGCTTTAAAACACTTCATAGAAATATAAACAGTTCAAAACTTCTATATAAACTAAAATTGATCACTCCATTAGATCCGTCTCGGAAAAACGAATCCAACGGTATATTGCACGCCCAAAACGGAGTTACGAAACTCCCAGAAAATCAAATTTAATATAGACAGTCGGGCTGTAACGCATTACAGGAACGCGTTACAAGCCCTGTAACGCATTCCGGTGATGCGTTACACACCTTTTAAGCCATTTAAGGGTGTAACGCATTCCCAGAATGCGTGACACCCCTATTTTTTTTTATTTTTTTTATTTATTCAGCCGCCGTTGCTTTCTTTCTCGGTTGCCGTGCCTGACAACTCTGACCAGACATCTCCTTTGCTTCCGTGCACAGCAGACACTCTCTTTTAAAGCAGCAGCAAGAACACAGATAATGTATATATATATATCTATATTTTATTATGAATTTAATTGTAAGAACTTCAAAAATTCATAATAAAAAATCTATACATCCTAAAATTATGAAAAAAATACCCAGACGATCTACAACACTTGTAGAACCCAGATCAACATTGAAAATTATTCTGAGAAACGATTTCTCATCAGACAAAATTAAACCATGATATAACTTATAAAAATCATAATTAATACATACAAACACATAAAATTCTGAAATTTTTACCACAGATCTATATGCATACAACATATGCTCTGATACCAATGTTGGATTTTTAAACGCAGCGGGGCGTGGAAAAACACTTTTACACACACAAAATCCAAATAAAAGCATATAAATCGTGAATAAAAATTTGAGGGATCGAATATAACCTTTTAAGATAATTCGGAGACAACGATCAGAGATCCTTAGCAGTTGCTCCTCAAATGTGAAGCACTCCACCGGTATCCACCAAGAAAACGACTTTTAGGAGGAGGAGGAGGTGGAGAGAATTTGGTTTTTTTAAAACTTTTGGGTTTTTGGGGTTAGAATAAAATAGGGTCTATAATAGTGTATTTATAGGCAAAATTTTCAGCTGAAATTTTCCCATAAATATTATTTTTATTATCCCATTTATTATTCTCATTAATAATTAAAACACCTTTTAATTATTAATCCTTTTTCTAAACTCTTTAGAAATAATTCTCTCTCTTGATTTAATTTCCAAATATTAAATCCTTAATTAATAATATTAAGAACTTTTCTTAATTAATTTATAATCAATTAAATCTCATTTAATCAATTATTAAATTTGCTAATTAATTATTTATTTCACAAATAAATAACTATTAGCCATTATTAATTAATTCCTCCACCATAAAATCATTCTCTTTTTATGGTGTGACCCTGTAGGTTCAATATTAAGCCGGTAGTAGAAATAAATAATAATAAAACTATTTTATCATTATTTATATAAATTCTCTAATTTATTAAATATGATTAATCAATTAATCACATTTATTCTAAATCGTGAGTGATGCTTCTCAACATATCGCGACTATCCGGATAATATGAATTCACCGCTTAGAATACCAAGAACCTGTCAGTGAATAGTTACCGTACAATAAACTCCTTCTACCCTACAATGTCCCGATTAAATACAAGGCATGGATCTCGTGTCAAGCCTATCTAATTTAATCACTTGCTTACCATTTACTATGCGTAGTTCTATGCAAATTAGAAACTCCTTTCTAATTTCATTTACTCTGGCCAGAGATTCCTGAACTAGCATAAGTGGATCAGCCTTGAACATTCACTTCCTTCACTGGAAGGGGTAGATCCTTTATTGATCATACACTATCTTCGTGTACAAATTCCTATACCCAGTAGAGCCCTAATAATTGTCCCTGGAGACTAAGAACTAAACCAAAGCATAGTTCAGTGTACACAAGATGACTATGATGACCTCAAGTCTAAGGATACTTGTACAACTATCACTATGTAAACAACTGCTGACACGTGAGTGAACTCCATCAGTTGTTCAGCTGGGCGAGTCATGTTCAATGAACTTATTCTATAATAAGCACCTACATACTAGCTATAGTGTCACCACACAAATGTCTATGAGAACATACATCCTTCATAATGAAGCAAGCATAGTATGTACCGATCTTTGCGGATTATTAATTACCAGTTAGTAATCCTCTGACCAGGAACTATTTAAGTTTAGAGTTATCATCTTTTTAGGTCTCACTATTATGATCTCATCATAATCCATAAAAAGCTTTACTCTAAACTATGGTATATCTTATTTAAACACTTAAATAGATAGAGCCCGTAATAAAAACAAAACAAGTCTTTTATTAATATCAATGAAATCAAAACAGATTACATAAAGAGTTATTCCTAAATCCTAATACCTGATTGGACTTAGGACATATTCCTTTCAGATTTGACATCCATCGAGTGAGTAACTTATGTAACAATAAGTCATGTAGCATATTTCTGCAAACACCATCGTATAGATTCTGTAGTAGCGTATAAGTCATGTTGACTTTAATTAGATATGCAAAATAGGTTGATTAATTGTAAATATAAGATGTCTTGTAATTCTGCATAAGTGAAATGAAGTCAAGTGTCAAATAGCTACCGGACGGATGATCAACAAAGCTACCGATGAATGATCAACAAAGCAACCGACGGATGATCAACAAAGCTCCCAACGGATGATAATCATGTACCCGATGGATGATCAATTCAAACATCTGTTGACAGTGACAACACAGTCACATGCGTCGAGTGTTTGAAAAAGGAATGTGGCAGCCTATTCAGCTGGGTTTTTGAGAACAAAGAAGCATTACCATTTCCATGCTATTATGAAAATATTCAAAGATGTTGGAATAGAGTAGTGAAGCAGCATGGTATTAGACTTGATAGGTTTTGTTTTATTATCTTGTCTTATTACTATGTAATCTTGGTAATATATAAACCAAGAGTAGCAAGTAGAATAACAAGAAGACTAAGCAAATACATTCTTAGAGAAACAATTGTAAGTTGTATCCTGTAGCATTTCTCTGTAAGTTTAGTTGTTCATATTTGTAAGCAGCTATGAGCTATTCAAGCTTCACAGGGTTCTCTTGATATATATATATATATATCTGGTGGATATATTCAAATCCACCAGAAAGTTTTTAAAGACTTGTGTTTTTAATTACTTGTGTTTTGATTTATCTAACTCTTCTTTCAACATTTTGCAAATCAAACATTTATATATTATTAAGTTAGAACCATTTTTCTTTAATCTCAAAAAGTAGCCAGAATTATATTCAACCCCCCTTCTATAATTCTTATTGTATTGTTAGGAACTAACAGTTTGATAAAATGCCTGTAAGAAAGTCCGTCAGAGAATAGAGAGAAAAAGAGAGAGAGAGAGAGAGTAAAAGAAATAAGAGATAAGATAAGAGAGAAGTTAAAAGATTTGTATAATCTTTTATCTCTAATATTTATACTCTTTCCACTCAACGGCTCTTTTTGGAAGTAAAACCGACATATTACACCTGACAGTATGTAAACAGTCAAAACATTATTAGTGGGCACGGTAAACGTGCAGTAAGTATTGCTTACATGCGGTTACCAAAACAAACACGCAACCTTTTAACCAAATGATTATCACTGTTTTTATCTCACTTAATTATTTTTTGAGAAATATAACCGTTACAGTAAAAACTAAAAATAAGTCAAGCAATTAAAATGTGACACGTAAGCATCAGAGTTTGCATCAGAACTTGACTATTATCAGAATTTAACGATCATCAGAACATGGCTTCTGTACTCAAAAAGTGAATGACTGTTTCTGTGATTCTTCACACAAATACTGACTGGTTTCTTCAGAGTTTAATCATCCGAACATAATCAGAACTTGTCCTCAGAATTTTTGTAAATAATGTTTAACTGTTTATCAGAAACAACTTAATCACCACAATAATTTTCATCATTCATATGAAGTGATAGTGTGTGTATGTACAAATGATCAGATAGAGATTAAAGTCTGATAAACTTCAAGTATCTTAAAAATAAGGCATAACTAAGAAAAATGCTTAAAATCTGTCTTGAATTGTGAAGCCTACTATAGAATAAAGTTCTGCAAGAATTCACCTCAACTGTTTGTGCTGATTTTATGCATCTTTTGAAATTATTTTGACAATGGATTCTCAGTGTAAATGAGTTACAACTGCCTTCAGAATTTATGTTGTTATCAGAATATTTCTCCAGTAATCAGAGAATGTGAAAAGTCACCAAGAAAAATTTTGCTTTTCTAATGCATATTACTTAATACCAGCAATGTACTTGGGTCTTCCCTTTCACATATTTACTCTAGATCTCAAAGGAGCACCTGATTTCAATTTTTCTTTTCTTTTATTTTCTTTAGATAAGTGAGGCTTATCAAGCATGTAGTCATCCTTAAGATTTATTGACATCAGAATTTGACAGATAAGAAGCAATAATCTAGTTTGTGACTTAGTAATAAGATACACAAAGTAAATTTGACTAAGATCAAAATTAGAATTTGCTTGTGTTATTGATTTCCACATAAACAACTAATTCAAACATGGGATACATAGTTTGTTAAAGACTACTAAGTCAGCATCTAACAAGATAATCCTCATTGGATTGAATAGTCACAGAACATTCAAAACACTTTCAGAGTTTATTGAATCACATCAGATAATAAGCAGTGTTTAATATGTTACAATTTAAGCACAGATTACATTGAGATAAGAAAATCTGTAAACACTGATCATAAAGTCTGATATATTAGAACAAAAACTAAACAGATTTTGAGAAAGAACCTGAAACCATGCCAAGTTCATTAACCAGTCTTGTAAAAGTAGCTTCACATAGTGGCATTGTGAAGATATCTGCTAGTTGTTCATCTGTTGGAACAAAATGCAATTCCACTGTACCTTCCATCACATATTCCTTTATGAAATGGTACCTAATGCTGATGTATTTTGTCATTGAGTGTTGAACTGAATTTCCTATCATAGCAATAGCACTTTGATTATCACAGTAAATAGATATTTTAGAAAATTCTAACTCATAGTCCAGTAACTGATTCTTCATCCAAAGAATCTGTGCACAACACCTTCCTACAACAATATATTCTGCTTCTGCAGTTGATGTGGAAATTGATTTCTGTTTCTTGCTAAACCAAAAAACCAATCTGCCTTCAAGAAATTGGCAGCTTCCACTAGTGCTTTTCCTGTCTATTTTGTATCCTACAAAATCTGCATCTGAGTAACCAATTAGCTTAAAATCTGATTCCCTAGAATACCACAATCCTAGATCACCTGTACCCTTGAGGTACTTGAAAATTCTTTTCACAGCTATTAGATGAGGTTCTCTTGGATCAACCTGAAATCTTGCACAAAGAAAGTAGCATACATGATATCTGGTCTACTTACAGTTAAATAGAGTAAAGAGCTAATCATACCTCTATAGTTAGTAATATCTACTGATGCTCCACTATCTTTATCTAACTTGGTGGCAGTGGCCATGGGAGTTGATGCAGTAGAACTATCTTGCATTCCAAATTTCTTGAGTAGATTTCTGGTGTACTTGGAGACTGATAAAAGTACCTTCTTCAGTTTGTTTGACTTGAAGTCCCAGAAAATAACTCAACTCTCCCATCATACTCATTCGATATCTTGACTGCATTAACTTGGAAAATCTTTCACAAAGTTTTGTATTTGTAGAGCCAAAGATGATATCATCAACATATATCTGTCCCAAAAGTAAGTCATTTCTATGGTTGAGGTAGAATAAAGTCTTGTCAATTGTGCCTCTGTGAATTCCACTTTCCAGAAGGAATTGTGTCAGAGTCTCATATCATGCTCTAGGAGCTTGCTTTAGGCCATAAAGTGCTTTGTCAAGCCTGTAGACATGATTTAGAAATTTTTGATCTACAAAGCCTGGAGGTTCTTTAACAAATACCTCTTCTTCCAATTCTCCATTGAGAAAAGCACTTTTCATATCCATTTGAAAGACTTTAAACTTCTTGTGAGCAGCATAAGCCAAAAAGATTCTTATGGCTTCCAATCTAGCAACTGGAGCAAATATTTCATCATAGTCAATACCCTCATATTGAGAGTAACCTTTAGCAACCAGCCTTGCTTTGTTTCTTGTAATTATGCCATCACTGTCAGTTTTATTTCTGAACACCCATTTTGTGCCAACAATGGATCTGTTCTTTGGTCTTTGCACTAGGGTCCAGACTTTTTTCTTTCAAATTCATTTAACTCTTCCTGCATTGCTTGTACCCAATCAGCTTCTTGAAGAGCTTCTTCCACTTTCTTTGGTTCAGTCTGAGATAGAAAAGAATGATAGAGACATTCATTTGTTGTTGATGTTCTAGTTCTGACACCTGCTTCAGGATCTCCAATTATTAAGTCAGGTGTGTGTGATTTAATCAACTTCCTTGCAGATGGAAGTTGATCTCTAGAACTGGATCCTCCCCCATGATCCATGTTATCTCCATCAGCATTTTCTAGATGCTCCCCCTAAAGTTATGCTCTCTGAGATTCCAGAATTTGAGTTGGATCCTTCAGGAATTGAAGAATCAGAGTTTCCGGAATTGTCAGAATTTGGCTCATCAACACTTGATGAGTCAGAACTTGAAGAGCCAGTGACCGATTCTGATGCTTCTTGAGAATCTTGAGATATGGTATGATCATCAGCTTGCTCCCCCTGAATAGGTGCATTTTCCTTTGGAGCAGTTTCCACAGTTTCAATGACAACAGAATTTAACCCGTCAGAACTTATAGTATCAGGATTTAGGTCATCAGAATTTACAGAATCAGAATTTATATCTTCATTTTCAAATCTCAGCTGATCATGATCATTGAAATCTTCAAGTCCAGTAATCTTTTTATCATCAAAAGATACATTGATAGATTCCATGACAACCCTTGTTCTTAAATTGTAGACTCTGAAGGCTTTTGTGGAAAGTGGATATCCAACAAAAATTCCTTCATCAGCTTTTAGATCAAATTTTGACAGCTGTTCAGGATGAGTCTTAAGAATAAAACACTTGCATCCAAATACATGAAAGTATTTCAGATTTAGCTTCTTTTTCTTCACCATCTCATATGGTGTTTTTCCATGCTTATTTATGAGTGTAGCATTCTGTGTAAAACAAGCAGTCTGCACAGCTTTAGCCCAAAAATAGATTGGTAGCTTTGCTTCATCAAGCATAGTTCATGCAGCTTCAATAAGAGTCCTGTTCTTTCTTTCCACAACTCCATTATGTTGTGGAGTTCCAGGTGCAGAAAATTCCTGCTTTATTCCATGCTCTTTGCAGAACTCTTCCATGATTGAATTCTTGAACTCAGTGCCATTATCACTTATTATTTTAACAGAATCTTTGACTAACATATCCAGCTGTCTGACATGATCAGTTAGAGTATATGCAGTTTCATTCTTCTTATGCAAGAAATACACGCAAGTATATCTTGTGAACTCATCCACTATAACCATAGCATATTTCTTCTTTGCAATAGACATGACATTGACTGGACCAAATAGATCAACATGCAATAAGTGATAAGGCTCAAGAATTGAGGATTCAGTTTTGCTCTTGAATGAAGATTTTCTTTGTTTTGCCTTTTGACATGAGTCACAAAGGCCATCAGGAGCAAATATTGATTTTGGTAGTCCTCTCACAAGATCTTTCTTTACTAGCTCATTTATGTTGTTGAAATTTAAATGAGAGAGTCTCTTGTGCCAAATCCAGTTTTCTTCAATTGATGCTCTGCTTAACAGACAAATTGCAGAACCATCAGAATTTGTTGAAAGTCTGGCTTCATAAATGTTACCATGTCTGTAACCTTTCAGAACCACTTTGCCTATAGAATTACTTACAACTTCACAGTGTTCTTCAAAGAAATCCACATGATAACCTATGTCACGGATTTGACTCACACTAACCAGATTGTGTTTAAGTCCTGAGACAAGAGCTACTGTTTCAATTATGACATTCCCAAGATTGATATTGCCAAATCCCAGAGTCTTTCCCATGTTACCATCTCCATAAGAAACTCCTGGGCCAGCTTTCTCCACAAAGTCTGATAGTAGGGCTTTATTTCCAGTCATATATCCTGAACATCCACTATCCAGAACCAGGATGTTTTTCCTGTTGCCCTACAATCACAAAGACCACTATTGATTAGTTTTAAGGACCCAGACTTGCTTGGATCCTTTGGCCTTATTAAGTTTGTTAGAATTTGCAACAGATTTAGTTTCAGAGTTTATGCTAACATGTTTTTTATCATATTTTATATCATACCTTGCATCAGAATTTTCACTAGAAGGAATTATGCTAACTTTCTTTAAAGAAGGTTTTATTTCATAATAATCATAGTACAAACTATGATATTCCTTACAAGTATAAATAGAATACCATAAACTACCACAATGAAAACAAGGATTTTATGGTTTAAACCTAACAGACTGACTCTTAACTCCTGATTTAGGAGGTAAACAGTTTATATCTTTATTTTTCCTGCAAAAAGAAGCAAGATGGTTAGAGTTTCCACAATTATAGCATTTCTTTCCAGGAGCATTAGGAACAGGCATATAATTATTACTTTTATTCACACCTTCCTTTCCATTCCTATTTTTCCTAGCTTCCTTTACCTTATTCACATTTTTAATCTCTTTCAGCTTATACTTAAGTCGCTTCTTTGTCATTAAGCCTATGTTTACTACAGTTGGTTTATCCTGTTTTAATTTATCAGAATTAGACTTTTTTTTTACTTCTGTTTTAGAGTCTTTCATCTTTTCAGAATCAGACACAATAGTTTTCGCAACAAATTTAACAGGATTTACCTTTGGCTTAATTGGAAAAGTCCCTTTTTCACTTTTGCCATATTTATAACCTAACCCCTCTTTCCAGTTTCCACTACTTAGAATATTCTAAGTTGTTTTTCCTGAGTTAGTCCAAGTCCTGATGATTTCTTTTTTTTTTCTAGTTTAGTTTTTAGATAATCATTATGTTTAAGCAATTCATTCTTAACATACACAACATTAACTCTCTCTGTCTGAACAGTGTTCTGGTGGACTAACTCTTCTTCAAGATAGCTATTTCTGTTTTTGTACTTTAGATTTTCATATTTTAATCTTTTATTCTCTAAAATCTGATCTCTATAGCTAATATAGATGTTTTTCAGAAATAATCTCAACTCAATAATATCATCTATATAAAAAGCAAGAGTTGATAGAGGTACCTCAAGTTTAGCAGCATCAGAACTGCTATCAACATTTGCCATTAAGGCATAGTTCACCTCTTCTTGAGATTCTGAAGTGTCTGCCCAGTTTTTCTTCTTTGTGATAAGTGTCTGGCCTTTATCACCTTTTTCTTTCTTACAATCAGGAGAGACGTGGACTCTTTAACCATAATTGTAGCATTTGACAATTGATTTGTCTCCTCTGTCAGACTTTCATCCTTTGCCTTCAGACTTTCTGAACCCTTTCTTTTTCAGAACTTCCACTTTTCCTGGAAAACTTCTTACCCTTTCTGAATTTCTTGTAGGCTATCTATGTAATACCCTTCACCATAAGAGTACACAGTTGCATCATCTCTGCATCAACATCCACTTCAGATAAATTTTCAGGTTCTGAATCATCATCATCGGAATCTGATGACTCTGAATCAGACTATATAATGAGAGCCTTTCCTTTTGCCTTCCTAGAGACAATTGGATTTTCTTCAGCCTTCAAAGCAACTGTCTTAGTCTTCCCTCCATGCCTCTTCTTTCTTTGCTCCATCTCAAGTTCATGAGTCTTGAGCATCCCATAGATTTCATCAAGAGACATATCAGCAAGTTCATAGTTGTCTCTTATTGTAGTAGCTTTCAAATCCCACTTTTCAGGAAGAGCTAGTAGGAATTTCAGATTTGAATCTTCTGGATCATATTCCTTATCCACTAGTGACAGATCATTCAACAGCTTTGTGAATCTGTCATATGTCTCAGTTAGCGACTCATCAGATTTTGAGTCAAAGTGCTCATACTCCTGTATGAGTATTGTCTTCCTGTTCTTTTTGATGGCATTGGTTCCTTGACATCTCAATTCCAATGCATCCTAGATTTATTTTGTAGTCTTGCATCCAATCACCCTGTTTGACATGACATTGTCAAGTGCACTATGGAGCAAGTGTCTTACTTTTGCATCCTTGGCTATTGAAGAGATGTCTTTAGAGGTGAATTCTCTCTTGTCTTTGGGAATCATCTTCTGTGGCTCATTCTCAACTGCAACAGAAAGCTTTGTGGGCTTGTGTGGACCATCATTAATACTGTCTAAATATTCTGGATCTGTAGCTTCCAGAAATATGGCCATCTTCACACTCCATACAGGGTACTCAGAACCCTGAGCATAAAACCCTGATGGTTTCATATCTACTAGTGTTATGAATGGGTTGAACCTTTGCAGGTTCTTGAGGGTCTTGTGTTTTTGATTGATCAGACATTATTATTATTTAGATCTTACTGTATGTGTGTTAACAGAAAGGCTCTGATACCACTTGTGAGGTCACACAACACTATAGAAGGGGGTTGAATATAGTGTTTATATAATCAAATCGATTATGAACACAAGTATGTAACAATAATTAAGTTTATTCAATATAATAAACTCTGTTACAAAGTAGGTTAAACTACTCTCTCAATGATGTATGAATATCACTAAGAGCTGCTAGGGTTACAAAGAATAATCTTTCTCGTGAATGATAACACTTATAGTGTAAACCTTATTCTGTGTTTATATAGTACACAGTTACAAGATATCTTCTAATTGATATGAAATATATCTCTTCCTAAAATATATCATTCAGATATTATCTTCTACAAGTCTTCTAGTCGTCCAACTCCTAAAGCAAATCTTCCTTTGTTTTAGTCCAGATCCTCTCCTAGAAATCAACCGCACTTTAAATCTGAAGCATATCCTTCCTTAAGTTCTGATATCACAAGTTCTGATAACTTAAGTTCTGATATCTTCCTGTCTTCAGTAAATCCTGATTTCCAGTAAGTCCTGATAAGTCCTGATATTAAGTTCTGAAACTAAACAAATCATATTAGACATGATATCACAAAAATATCTAACAGTCAACTCCTGACCCCGGGGTTGAGGCCGTCACAAAAATGCTCATATATTGTTAATTATTATACATGTTATTTCGGTGGGGTTATTTCTCACCCTTACTTTATTCTTTCATCACACAACAACAGCTAGACAAGATGAATAGGACCAAGCTCCCAATTCACAAGCGGATAGGAAATGTTCTGCAGGTTCCTGTAGGCGTTGATGTCGTTGTAGCTGAGGTAGAAACTACCAATAGGCTAGGCTTTCAACGTTTGATGTACCAGACTTATGTATATTATGAATTGTAATAATGGTAAAGAATATGTAAATTTATTCAGAACCCCTTTTGAGGTGTAATGACTTATAATTGTGGAATAAAATGACTTGTGTTATTTTGGTATTCATCTCTGAGACTATAACTTGTGTTGTGTGTGTATATTGTGGGGTCACAGTACGCAGTAATTGGTTGTTTATTTAGATTAAGTGTTGTTAAGGGAAATGGAACTCATGACAACCCAGATCCCCGACCGCGGATTTGGGGGTGTTACAAGATTACACCTGAAGACGCATCGAAAATAGCTTTCAAAACTGAGTAAGGTTATTATGAAATTCCAGTAATATCTTTTGGATTGACAAATGCATCAACAACACTTTGTTACATCTAAACTAAGGACCAGTGCATGCTTTATACACTAGCAGTACGGGTTTACAAAACTTGCACTAAAATGTACTAAACTATTTTCTAAAGCAGCCTTTTTCTATTTCCATATCTAGCTTAGCAAATCTGTGCAAAATCTTGCAGATTTGTGACCATCATTTGTCCAGTTAATCTTGGCCCTTGATCTTGCATTCTCTCCATCTACTTTGTAGACTTTTCAATCTAGTTGATAGATAATTTGTTGACTGATAATCTTGAATTGTTTGCATTCTGTATTTGAGAGGCATATCGAGATCTCCAGTTTGTTCTATTGAGAAGTGACATCTCTATAAGTATAATGACTTATTGAGATCTCTGAGTTCTCTATAGGTATATATGACTTGACGAGGTCTCTTGATCTTTGCATGTGAAATGACTTGTTGAGATGTCTGAGATCTTTACATATAAAATTGACTTATCGAGGTCCATGTATAATTGACTTGTTGAGGTCTCTAAGATCTCTATATATATTTTGACTTGTCGATATCTCTGAGATCTCTAATGAGAAATTGAATTTTCAATATCTCCAATTCTTCACATCTTCATTTGACTTATCGATATCTCTGAGTTCTCTATATGTAGAAATAACTTGTCGATATCTCCAATCTTCACATCTTCATTTGACTTGTCGATATCTCTGAGACTTCTCTATAAGCCATTTTGGACTTCTCGATAAGTCATTCTAGACTTCTCAATAAGTCATTCTGGACTTCTCGATATTGCTTGATCTTTGACTTGTCAATATCTTGACTTAGAATATTTTTCCTAAAACAGTTTTATTCAACTCCAAGTTTCTTTAATTTTCTCTGAGGCATGATCATGGCTTGATATTCTTTAAGAGTTTATTCCTTAGCTTGAATCTGTTTACAGAAAAATTCTCCACTCTAATCTTCTAACCTTTTTACAGACTCAAGTAATACAATACAAAATACAAAATATATTATCAAACAACTAAATCTCAGGGTTGTCAATGTGACTTAGTCTTGTTATTATATAGGCATGTCTTCCATAACCGTTGTAATGTGTAGTTTAAATGTGATGTACGTAGTTGGCCAACTAGATGGATTAGATAATGTAGTTAGTTTATATATTTGATGACTTTAGAATTTTATTGGTTTGTTGGAGGTTGGTAATGATAAATAGAATTTTGTGATTTCGATTTGTTGGTCTTGTTTTTTTGTTAGATTTTTGTTTCAGCATATATTTTTATTTTTAGCATTTGGTATTTTTTAGTCCAACTAATATAATCAATGGAGACCAATACACGGAAATATACATCTGTTAAAATATATATCTTCTGAAAACTGATGTTAAAGAGGTAGCCAAACTACAGTTCTAAAACTAAACCGATGTTAAAACTGTCAAACACATTAGTTCTAGTCAAGGAACTGATGTCTAATCAAATATCTAATATCGGTTCTCATTTACAAGCGATTTAAAAAGGTAACTTTGATATCAGTTTCATGTTTAAAAATGATATTAATGTTGATTTATACCTTGTAAATTAAATGTTAAAGTTCATAATTAGATCACATTAAAGCTAAATAGAATATGTTGTAATACAGTTTCTGTGTAAAAATGAAGATATACATTAGGTTTTTTTTGGAATCGATGTTAAAGCTATTACCAGACATCAGTTCACAACTAATGTTATATGGGGGTGTTAGGTAATGAATTACACACAGAGGGGGGAGGGGGTGAATGTGTTTTAGTGTTTTTATGCTTTTCTTCAACTCTTTTAGTTTTGAACAAAGTAAATCAAATCTTGTAGTAAGATGTGTTATAACAGAAATTAAACATGCAACTATGAATAACATATATCTTTCAAAACTCACTTAATTTTATATTAAAATTAAGAATGTTTTGCTACAAAATTTCTAGGCTCTTTGTTGATAAAGAGCTTAGCTTTTACTTGAGAGAAATATAAGA
Organism: Apium graveolens; assembly: GCF_009905375.1. Lineage (NCBI taxonomy): Eukaryota > Viridiplantae > Streptophyta > Magnoliopsida > Apiales > Apiaceae > Apium > Apium graveolens. The sequence goes on from NC_133651.1 coordinate 269,157,876, forward strand.
ATTCCTGATCTAATTGTTACTTTCTAACAAAGGTCCAGTGTTAACTTTATATTCTAGTTAACTGCTGGTTTACACAGTGTACAATAAGAGATGTTATTCACTTTAGTAAACTGTCACTAATCATTTCCATTTTAGGAAAAGTATATCTTCCATTTCTGGCTTATCATATCTTTCCATACTGTGTTAACTTTGATCTTCCTTTCTCAGCTAATCTTCACCCTTGATCTTGCACACTCTTCAAGCTGCTTTTTGTAGACTTATCAATCCAACTGATTGGATGGTTTGTTGATTGTTAATCTTGGATATTGAACTGGTCTGTAATTTGCACTTTGAGATTTTACCTCGAGATCTCTACTTAGGCATATAGAGATCTTGACATCTCGATTAGTATAATGACTTATCGAGATCTCTAATACTCCATAGTTGATTTGACTTGTAGAGGTCTCTGAGTTCTCTATAAGAGAATTTGGCTTATCGAGATCTCTAATCTTCATATCTTCATTTTAACTTATCGATATCTCTGAGTTGTCTAGTGACTTATTGGCTTGTCGATAACTCAGAGTTCTCTAGTCAAATTTGACTTGTCGATAACTCAGAGTTCTCTAGTGAATTTTGTCTTGTCGATATCTATGAGTTTTCTAGTGAAATTTGACTTATCGATAACTTAGAGTTCTCTAATGAATGTTGACTTGTCGATAACTCTGAGCTCTCTAGTGAAGAAATGACTTGTCGATACCTCCAATATTCATGTCTTCAATTTGACTTGTCGATATCTCTGAGTTCTCTGGTAGCTTTCATGAGTTCTCTATAAGTCATTTGGAGTTCTCGAGTGACTTCTCTATAACACTAAATCTATGACTTGTAGAGATCTTGAGTTAGAATATTTTTCTCAAAACAGATTTATTCAACTCCAAGCTTCTTCATAATTCTTCTGAGGCATGATCTTCTGGATCTCCTTCCAGATAGAATTCTTAGGCTTGATACTGTTTAAAGAAAAAGACTTTAGTCTGCTCTTTTGACATTTTTACATACTTTAAATGTTACAAGTACAAAATACAAATTAAGATTACAATATAACTTACGGATTGTCAATTTGACTTAGTCTTGTTAAAGTACAGGCATGTCTTGCACAACAATCTCCCCCAATTTGTGAGAAGATTGCATAACACAAATTCATGCCTATTAACAAGACTAACCCCAGTTAAAATGGAAAATATGACTAATATAAAAATTGACACAATTACAACAATTATACATTAGATGATTTTGAGTTTGACAATTACAAGCATTAGACAAAGACTGGAACTTTTGATTCTTCTCTAATGAGGTCTTTTAAATATACAAAAATTTCCAGTTCCTCTATAATTGGAGTCCCTGTTAGAGCTTCTATCATTTTGAGTCTGTCTTTCTTTGGATAACCATCTAACATTTCAATTCTGAATTTTGAGAAAGAGCCAGCTTTTACATTCAGAAATATTCCATCTTTAGAAATTCTGCTCATCCCTTTAGCTTTAAGTTCTTCTGATCTTTTGATGTACATTTCAATATCTTCATCATACTTTCTCCTTTTCTCCTCATACCCTGCTATACCCCTTGCTCTTCTTTCCTCTCTTGCAATCAACCATTCAGCTAGAACTGATCTCCATGCTCTTGTAGCAGTATCCTTATCCTTCAACAAACTTATCACTCTCTTGATTTCTGTTGGAGAGAGAGTATCCATCAAATTGCTGCCTAGAAAAGTGAAGGACCCATCTTGAGAGTAGATTCTTACTTCCTTTAGAGTAACAACCCAGACTCTAACTATTTTCTCAGCCAGTTGTTGAAAATAGTTTTCATCTGAACTGCACCAGTTTAAGGGTAGAAAATCATTCCGCTTGAAACAATTCCAGATGTCCCTTTCAGTAACTTCAACTTTTTCAGTAGGCTTAGCTTTCTTAGGTTTTCTCCCAACAGACTTGAAATGAGTTTTGTGTGATGGTTTGACAGAAGGTAAGGTTGAGATTTTCTTGAGAGATGTTTGGCTTGTGGTGATTAGAATTTTTAGATAAGAGTTAGTAGTTTGCTTGTATAGGAATTTAGGCTTAGAGGTTTGAGGTGGTTTGATGTTTGAGATTGTTGACTTTGAAGGTTGAGCTGAAGGTTGAGCTAGTTGTGTTTGGATTTTTAGGGTTTTGCCGTGGTTCTGAGCCATCATGATTCTTTTTGCTTCTCCTCTCACTCCCTCTCTTCTTCTCATCATTCTTCTCCTCATCACCTTTCTTCTCTCCACCCTTTCTTCCAGCTGCTCTACTAGATTGACTTGGATTTGAGCCAGAAGGTTTTTGATCATCTTTCTTCTGCTCATCATCATCCAAATTATCCCTGTTGATTTGAGTTTTGGGCAAGTTGGCTTCAGCATCCCTTAGATATCTCCCCAACAGCTTAATCATCTCTTCATCTTCAAAAGTCTTATTCTTCTTTACCTTTAAGGCAGTTTTTAGAGTCATTGTTAGCTTCTTGTTGGCCATGACACATTGTTTAGGGATTTGGAAGTGTTTGAAGTGCTTGGTGGTAGGAAAAATGTATGTTATTCCCTTGCTTGGCTGTAGGTATGCTTCTGGAAAAATAGTAATTTGAGCATTTTTCAGTTCAGCTAGCAATTAAATGTCTTCATGGATCACAACTCTGACTTTTTTTATCAGAATATTCAACTCAGATGCCCTCCTTGAGATAAGATAATTGAGGGACACCTACATGCATCTATCTACCCCAGAGTCATTTATATTGACCACTATCCTCTTCTCCTGGAAATTGTCTTTAGTCACCAAAATCACCATTAATGAATTTATTATTCTGTCCAAGGCCTTTTTGTAGGTGAAGCGATTATTGTTGAGAGAAACCCTTAGAGCCTTAAGCAATTCATCAAATTCCCTGCTCAGACTTGGGCCTTTAGCAGCCCTAATAAGCCTCTCCATATCAATATCTACTTCTTGATTTAAACTCTTTTCCGCACTTTGGATATGTTGAGTAGATGATCTTGATTTTTCTAACCTAGACTCTATCTCCCCCTTAGTCTTGTTGGCAGATATGAGAAGGGGAGTAGGAATTTCAGGCCTTATCTGTTCAGGAAGTGATGGTAGAGGGATGTTAAGCTTCCCCATGATGGATCCCAAAGTAATAGAGTTTTGCATTTGGAGATGCTTGTGAGAGTCCACCAGGGTCTTGATATCTGTTTGTTGACTCTTGACTAGAGAAGTCAAAGCTTGAACTTGAGCATTGAGAGATGCATTGGAGGTTTCCAGAGAAGCTACATGTGTCTTGAGTTCTTGAAGGTCTTGTGGAGAGGAGCTTGTAATAGAGAGAGCAGTAGATGGTCCAAATGTAGCTTGCACATATTTCTAAATTTCATCCATGACCAAAGGCGTAGGAGTGTTTTATGCAGTGTGTATTTGATCCAACTTCCACCTTGTGTCATTGGATTTAGTGATGTGATCTTGAACTACCTTGTGCAGAGCTATAAAGGAGTCTTTCAGCTGATTCTCACTCTTATCAATCCCACTGAGATCATACCTTGACATTTGTCCTGAGAAGCTTTTGAATTGGTTTTTGATCTCAGTTTGAGAGTGGATGATTTGGTCCATCTTTTCCTTGACCATCTTCATAATTTTGTCTTGATGTCCATTTAATGTGATTTGAAGTACTTTTCCAAAGTTCTGGAAAGCCTTTATTTGAGCTTTATAGAACTCATTGATGGCATCATACACCTCTTGTGGAGTCAGGGATCTGGCATTGCTTCCCAGAATTGTGATGTATTCTTCCCTGAATTTAGCTAACACAAAATCCATTTCAATTGTGAATTCTTTGTCCAACCAAGCATCACAGTTAGCATCATGGCCAGCTTCATCAATAATTTTTACTTGAGTTTCTTCAACAACAGCCTGGTAGGTGAGCATGATAGCTTGGTAATCCTGATTTGACATGTTGGATGTGAGTAGCTGTTGTGAGATTTGTGCAAGGCCTCCAAGTTGAACAACTCCAAAATCTTCAATTGTTGAAGGTTGATTTTCAGTGTCTTGGAGCCATTGGGAAATTAGGTGTGATTGAGATGTGGAGGGTTGTAAGTCAGAACCACCTGTGACTAAAGTCACAGTTTTACTTACAGATTGCTCTGTGGTTTTGACAAGTTATTGTTCCTCACACATAGTGGGAACCTCCAACTGAATTGGAGGGGATTTGACTGGGTTACTGTCATGTGCACCAGTCTCAAACCCCGTGTGCTTCTTGTAAAGCACTGTCACTTGAATGTGATAAACTTGCTTCCCCATAGCAGGATCATTGGCAATTGTACTCCTAACATTTACTTCCAAAGCAATTTCTGCTAGGGTTTTGAGGGGAATTGTCCCTACATGAGGAACCTCCAATTGAATTAAAGAGGATTTAGATAGCTCCCCCTCAGGAGTACTACCCTCAAACCTTACAGTCTGTGAAGACTAATTTACACATGAAGGTGCATTTAGTATCTCCATGGGGACTTCAGTAAAAACTGATGAATCCCTCATGGTTTTGATGGTGTCATCAAGGTCTACCCCAACTACTAGCCTCTCACCATCTGATTGTAGTGTCTGGGTGGTGAGCAAGGTTTCTTAAACCAAGTCACTTGATTTAGCTTACACTTGAGAAATGGATTCAGATGTTGTAGGTAAAGAAGAAATTTTGAGATTGGAAGTTGTTGCTCAGAAGTGAGTGTTGGCAGCTCCCCATGAATAGATGGGGGAGCTTTAAAAGATGTGCCCTCACTGTGTGTGCCATCCTTATTTCTCCTACTATACATTTGAATTGCTTTAGGTGCAGGCTGTGCAGACTCTGTACAAGGTGCATTGGGGTGAATGCTCTTTTCAATTGGCACACCCTGTTGAGAGGATGTATCTAGAGTCTGTTTAGTCCCCATTTTTACAACTGCATCCTTTTAGGAGGATACAGAGGTGGCTTGAGTGGTCGGCTCAGATTTTTACTCTTCTTTGATCTCTTGACCAATGGTGACTCGGATTTCTCACCATTCTCAGTCAAAACAGTTAAGGTTACCTCTCTTCTCTTCCTTTTGCTCACCTCATCCTTTTGAGAAGATGAGGTGGTCGGTTTCCTAGCTACTAATGGTTTTGAAGGAACAGGCTCAACATGAGTAGGTTCTTGTGGGTGTGCCTATGTTTGTGCTTCCATAGGCTCAGAAACCATTGTTGCACTAAGTTGACTTGCACTAGTTCTCATGTCTGGCGTAGAATAAGAGTAAGTCTTAAATCTTTCAATCATGAAAGGTGTTAACTTAACACTTACTGGAACCTTATTCTTAGTAAGAAGTGATCCAAATAGAATTTTAGATAATTGCTTACAGTTGCCAATTAATGACCTGTTTACTCTTTCTAGCATATGTATATCATTAACTTTATAGTTTAAAGCTGACATAATAAATCTAGGTAGAAAAATTTCCTTACCTCTTGATTCCAGTGGCATTGTTAGCCTGGTGCTCAATTCCTCCAGTATGTAGTGTCCTACATTAATCTGTTTGTTGGTGGCCATTGAGTAAACCAGCTTCTGGACAACACTGGATATGTTATCAAACCCTAACTTCCTGTAGGTGAATGCCCTTATTACTGAGTCAAAAATAAAGGACCACTCCCTCCTTAGATGCTTCTTGTTTATGCTGGCCAGGTTGATCTTCTCAAAATAATTGATGAAGTCCATGAATTCATAGAGCCCAAAGCCATATTGACATCACTCTCAGATATCTCCACATGTTATCCCTTGATTGTGCAGTTTATCACAATTGTTGCAGCTTGATTCTCATGCACAATTGTCCTTATTGTGGCTGTGTTCCAAAAATCCCCTAACACATGCAAATATAACACAGGATTAGCAGTAAGAGCACCTACAAAGTAGGTCTCAGAAAGGAACTTAATAAAGCATTGGAAAATCTCAGGTGCTTGGTTTGCATCCAGAAATGCAAGGAAGTTAGTCTCCTTGGGGATGAAGGGTACAATATTGTTGGCTGCCATTGATATGAGTATGAAGTTTAGTGGGTAAAAGAAATTAGTGAGAAAGAAGTGAAAATGAGAGAGAAATCGGTTTTGGATTGAAAAGCTAGGTCACTTGAGATCTCGAAAGTTGTAAGTATGTATATGTATCGAGATGTCTGGGTATTTATAGTAAAAGCAAATGACTTGTCGAGAACTCAAATAAATACCCAGTTTATCCAAAAAGGACTGAATTTGATTCCAATTTTTATTTGAATAAATTCAAAATAAAATTAGAATAATTTTGCCAAAAGTCTTCTACCAAAATCATTTATCAGATTAAATTATTTCAGTTTTGAGTTATTGATATGTCTAAAAATAATTCTTGTAGAGAACTCTACAATGACTTATCGATAAGTCATTATAGAGTTCATCGAGAAGTCACTCGAGAAGTCAGTAAATTGACTTATCGAGAACTCATTCGAGAAGTCTTAAAATGACTTGTCGATAAGTCAATTAGACTTATCGAGAACTCAGTTCTCTATATACTTTTGAACAGTTTAAGTTTGCCTTGTGTTAATTTTACATATTAAAGATGTAAATTAACAGCTTAGCGATTTATTTAGAATTTGAGATATTCCAAGTTAAATTTTGAATTTAGAAAAATAAATATGCAGAGATTTCTGAAATATTTATAATTCATATTTTAGTTAATTTCCAATCAATATTGATTTGCTAGAAATTAATCTGTTGCAACACATTAGCGGAGTTCTTGCCTTAGGATGAAGAATTAAGCATTCCAATTTCACTTACAAGTCTAGTGAAAGTTGCTTCATCCAAAGGTTTAGTAAAAATGTCAGCTAATTGTTTTTCAGTTGGAACAAAAATGAGCTCAATAGTACCATTTGTAGCATGTTCTCTGATAAAATGATACCTTACATCAGTGTGCTTTATTCTAAAATGATTAACTGGATTGGCCACTATAGATATAGCACTAATATTGTCACACATAATTGGAATTTTGTGTAACATTAGACCATAGTCCATTAGCTGATTTCTAATCCAAAGCAGTTGAGCACAACAACTTCCTGCAGCTATGTATTCAACCTCTGCTATAGAAGTTGAACACAGATTGTTGTTTCTTGCTATACCATGATATTAGTCTTTGTCCAAAAAATTAACAGCTTCCACTAGTACTCTTTCTGTCAACCCTGCATCCAGCAAAATCTGCATCTATGTAGCCAACAGCTTCAAAACCAGTTCCCTTATGATACCATAATCCCAAGTTTGAAATCCCTTTCAAGTATCCGAAAATCCTCTTTACAACCATCAAATGTGATTCTTTTGGATTGGCTTGAAATCTTGCACATAGACTTGTTACAAACATGATGTTTGGTCTACTTGCAGTTAAGTAAAGCAGTGATCCAATCATTCCTCTATAGCTTGAAATATCTATACTCTTGCCTTTTCTATCTTCACCCAACTTTGTTGTTGTAGACATAGGTGTAGAAGCAGGTGAACAATCAACCATACCAAACTTTTTCAATAAGTCCTTGACATACTTAGTTTGGCTGATGAAGATCCCATCACTTCTTTGACTAACTTGAAGTCCAAGAAAGTAACTTAATTCCCCCATCATGCTCATTTGATATTCACTCTGCATAAGCTTATAAAATCTCTAGAAAATCTTTTCATTTATAGAATCAAAGACAATGGCATCCACATAGATCTGAACTAGGATAATATCATCACCATGGTTTTTGTAGAAGAGATTCTTGTTTATGGTTCCTCTAGTAAACCCATGTTTAAGTAGGAATTCTGACAAAGTATCATACCAAGCTTTAGGTGTCTGCTTTAGTCCATATAGAGCCTTGAGTAACTTGTATACAAAATTTGGAATTTTTGGATCTTCAAAGCTAGGTGGCTGTTACACATATACTTCTTCTTCTAGCTCACCATTTAGGAAGGCATTCTTAACATCCATTTGATACACTTTGAAAATTTGAATGTACAGCAAATGCTAGAAAAATTCTTATTACTTCAAGTCTTGCAACTGGAGCAAAAGTTTCATCATAATCAATCCCTTGCTCCTGTGAGTAACCTTTTGCAACCAACCTTGCTTTGTTTCTGGTAAGTACACCATTTTCATCTATCTTGTTCCTGAACACCCATTTTGTTCCAATTATACTTCTGTTCTTTGATGCAGGAACTAGTTCCCAAACTTTGTTCCTTTCAAACTGATTAAGCTCCTCTTGCATAACAGATATCCAATCAGGATCCATTAGAGCTTCTTCAGTTTTCATAGGCTCTACTTGAGACAGAAAGCATGCATGTAGGCACTCATTAGCAGTTGTACTTCTAGTTCTCACACATGCAATAGGATCACCAATAATTGCTTCTCTAGTGTGACTTCTATCCCACTTCCTTGTATGAGTCTGTTGACTTGTGCCTTCATCATTGGTAAGACTTGTAGATCCTTCTTCTCTTTCTCCCCCTTAGTTTGTGCTATCAAATTCAGGTGTTTGGGATGAGCTTCCATTCCCATGATTTTCCTGCTCATTAATCTCTTTATTCAATATCTGTTATGTATTGACTTCATCTTCACCATCAGAATCACTATCAATATTGAGGTTTTCAAATACAAGGGCTTCAGCTTCATTTTCATCAAGACATTCCAAGCCTGGATATTTGTCATCATCAAAAGTCACATATGTGCTTTTCATAATCTTCTTTTGATCAATCACATAGATCCTGTAGGCAGTCCTCTCCAACGAATATCCTAGAAAAATTGCTTCAAAAACTTTTGAGTCAAATTTTCCCACATATTCAGAGTTATCTTTCAAAATGTAACACATGCTTCCAAACACATGAAGATGCTTTACAGTAGGCTTTCTTTTAGACATGATTGAGTAAGGTGATTTTTGATAAGTGGCATTTTATATGTGGCGCCCTCTAAACCCGGGTTAGAAGTTTGGGGGTCCACAACACATTCACAATATATAAACCTGTACATAAAATATTAATTGCAATGACCCTGTTTCACATAACCACGGATCGCAACAGGTTAAAGTATGAAAATAAGCCACAATCTTAACCTTTATTACAACGTACCAAATCCCAACTAATTTAATTTACAATTGATAATGAAATCATTCTTACAATCTGACTATCTCTCTACCGCATGAAGCTTCTGCTAGCTCGATCCAACTTAACTGGAACCTTAGCCCGCACTTTGGACTGAGGAACTTCACTATCATCCATATTCTTTTCAACTGTAAAATATATAAAAGAATCGCAAGCGTGAGTTAACTAGCTCAGCAAGTCATAATAGTGGTAACTGAGATTAAACAATGATCAAATGAGATGATTCAAAGGAATCAAGTTTTTTTAACTAATCATTAGAATTGGATATTCATTTTAAGTTTTAAAAACCAAGGTTAGGCTGCTGATCAGTCACGCACTAACCCCGAGCAAGCACACAACACTGCTCTAATTACTGGATCCAAGGCACACATTGGCCTAACTTGACCATTGGTATGGTCTAACCACGAATCTGGTCCACATATATAAATACTATCCAATCCTAACGCAGTTCAATATGATAAACGATATAATTCAATAAAGCAAGTTCATAATCAACAATAGTTAAACACTTGAATAAAAGCATAAGGAGGCTTATGAATATCTCAAGGGAATTTCAGGGTATGTATAAGAAATGGTTTTCAATTCGTATCAGCATCCGGTATTAGGTCAGAAATGATTTTTTTCAAAGTATAGTTCTTTGATGTTATACAGAATGGTTGCAGTATAAAAGTTTCTGTGTTTTCAAACAGTTTTGTTTCAGTGTTTGGTGTTTGGTAGTTATACCTTTGGGAAATAGTATCATATTTGTGTGGTTTGGTGTCTAAGGATCAACAAAGGAATGTTTACAAAGAACAAGGCTTACGGCTCAAGATCAAGTAAAAATAAGGGATTCAAGGGTAAATAGTTTAATGCACTTGCAATATAACCAAAAGTTATTTTGAATAAGAGCGACATTTTATGAAACAGTTCAAAAATAATTGCGATATATCTTGAGGAAAAGTTTGGAAGTACTTGCCTTACAAGGCTTTACAACTACTACTGATCAATTCTGGGCCAACTCTGCCGCTTAGGCTTTTACGTCCAACCACTATATCACTCTGGATTCGACCTCTACACTCAAGTCCTTTGATTGGGACCTTCCTGAGCTTTTCGACTCACCATCAACTATGTTTCGTCCAATTCCAATTCTCGGGCATTCCGACTAGAACCTACAAGGTCGAAACATCATAACTTAGACATTCGATTATGCTTGACATATCCTCGCTAACAGTCTACCCGAATGTTAACAAAATCCGACTCGTAACATACTTCATATAATAATACACGTATCACTTAGGGTTCACGTTCTCGAAAATCGGTTCAGTGTTCGTTTTCGGAAAATACTTATACTCTTTATTTTACGAAATCAGGTTTATCGATTTAGAAAAATATTACAACACATTATACAATCAAGTTTCGTATAAAATACGCACATATATATATATCCTCTCGACGTCCGGATATTCATCAGATACGTTTCTGTGTTTGCGTAATTCAGTTTTCCTAAAATCGAACAACATTTCCTTCGTTTATCGGACTACCCGTCGAATACCATATCGACGTCAAATCAATCCACAACAACTACAATGACAACCCAAATCTCAATCACCGATATTGTTTAATTATTACTCTTATTCCCATTTTATATTTTTATTCGTATTAGGACTCAGAATAAATGCATCACCGTCCACCGTCGACTCGCCGAGGCTCATCGTCGACGGCGGCAAATTTTCGAGAGTTCCCGAATAAACCGGGCGTCAAACGCAAAATCTACCGATTAAATAAAAAAAAATCATTCCCGCATGAAACATTTATTTCATAAATATTTATTCATTTAGTTCCTGCAGAAAATAATTAAGAATTCCCAATCAGTAATGCCCAATCAGAAAGAAAATCAGAGCAATAATCTACTCACAACCCGACTGCACAGAGACACGCGTGCAACATACGGCCGGAATACGACCGGAAAAAGGACAAGACAACAGGCAATAAGCAACACAGACGGTGGCTGCACACAGAAAATACAACCCTTCCCACACACACACTCACAACTACCTACGCACACAAGAATATATACACACAGCGAGTATACATACACAACACACGCTCAGGCAATATACCACGCGCCACCACCTCGCCGGAAAACGGCGAAGGGCGGCGACCGAACAAGAAGAAGCAGGGGCCGGGTAAAAAAAAGGGCAGCAACCAAGAACTTACGGAGTAGAACAGAGATGTCGAGAAAGAAACAGAAGTATATGGAATCGAGTGAGAGGAGAGAATTGAGGGTTAAAGGAGAAGAAGAACCGAGATACACACACGGAGGTTGTGTGTGTTTTCATATGGATTTTATTTTATTTCACCCTTTCTGTTAAACCAGCAAGCAAACAACACGTGGTAGTACATATTCTATGAAACTGACACGTTACATTCGGGATAATTGTGAAGATTTAAAGGTCTATTTTGCCCCGAAATTCAAAATTAACGGAACAAGGTGCGAAGAAAACAGTCCCCGAAATTTACAAAAATAGTTTTAAAATATCATAAATATCCCGGAGTTTACAAAAACATAAATTTTGAAATTTAAGAATAATATTTGAAACACAATTTTATACCGCTTTTGACAATTAAGCGAAACAACGCGCGGTTGAAATTAATCTCAAAAATTTCCAAAATAATTTTAAAATTCTCAGAATATTCCAAACTTAAATAAATATGAGTTTCATAATTTTTGAAGAATTTTAAAATTAAATATGGATTTTACCATTAAATATACTCAGAAAATCATTTAAAGATAAATAATTAATAAAATATTGATTTCTCAATTTTATAAAATCCTAAAAATAATTATTGTAATTATAAAATTATAAAAACAATTTTAGAAATATTCCCAATATTTATGCAAATAAATTTGCACTAAATCCACTTTTGAAAGTGAAAACAATTCAATATGATCCCATAATTAATCGCGCGGACAACCCGGTACACTGTAAATCACATATGGATAATAATCAAACAACACATAGCGGTCAAAACCAACACACATATTTTATTTATTTAATAATTTCCATAATTTCACAATTACATATTTAAATAATTCAAAAATACACAGGTCGTTATATCATTCCCCCCTTAAAAAGATTCTGTCCTCAGAATCTGGTCTAATTACATAAGTGATGATATTTGTCAAGCATATCTGACTCTAATTTCTAAGTAGATCCTTCTACTCGAGGGTTCAAACGTACTTATAATAGGTATGCACTCATTTCCAAGGACTTGCCTTTGAGGATCAAGAATTTGGATTAATCACTATATGCAGAACAATTTGGACAAGAGCCCCATTGGCTCCTGATCAATCACTTAATTCAAACCCAATACTTATCACTTTAACATTGACAAGTAAAATACATTAGGTGTACACACGGGTGTGACGGTCATATCTTTTATGAACAACTTTATCTATATTTATCAATACCCCGAATGGTTCACTAATTTTAGGACTTAGCTTGTCCCTTCTACTCAAACTTATCCAATCTCTTTCAAGACGACACTTTTACTAACACTAATGGTCCCATTTCTATACTCATACTCTCTCTCAATACAATTTCGTCTTCTTTCTTTATCTATTCCGAGATGCTTTAATCAATATCACTACGCGTTTGTGGTGTAGAATTAACTTAGAATTTAACAACTTCCTTTCTCTCACTTTATTTCAATAACAATGGGAACTTACACTCACATTCGCATGAAGCTTGGTAGGGTAGCATTCCAAAGCTGACATCGCTGATGAATGATCGTTCTAGTGTTTCCTTAAAACTTCACCTCTCAACATATCTTACATTTCCTAAATCATTTCCGTACTTTGACTCTCCGCAAAAGGATGTTAGACGGTGCTTGTTTTCCACTTGGTTCCTAAACGTTTAAGCATCTCTTATCATTTTTCATCAGTTAGGGCTAAAAAGTAGTCGTATATATTCACGTATTATCACCTTTAAGTATTTAAACTTCAGATTCCACTCTTTCCCATTCGTCTATTAATTCCTCGGTGGTCTTAATTACATCCAATCTTCTCTGTCGGCATAATACATCTGTTACCATACAGCTTTGCTTAGGTAGTTGTTAATGGATTAATTCAGAATCTTTTGTTAACCTTAGTCAAAATTTCATTCTTGAAGACTCAACGCATATTTGCTTTCCTTCTGATCCTTGGAGAAAATCTTTGGGCATTCCATGCAGGCTTTCTTATTCTTTGAATAACTGAGGATGTTATCAATAAATACAGTTTGCTCATCTAAATACTCCTTATACACTATAATCCTTAATTTCTTATAATTACCTGATACACTTGTTATTTCACATAATGTCATCAGAGCTTGCAATGCTCTGAACTCACTTTGATCGTAATCTCTGATATTTCCTCAGGTGAGATCTTAAGTTAATTCTCAGTACATAACACACTTCTTAAATTAAGTCTTATAAGTAATCAATTCTTTATAGGGTCTCACTTTTCTTATTCATTGTTTCGTTAAACTCCCAATAATCAGTACATACTCTTATAATTTCATTATTTTCTCCATGAACATCACTGGTACTCTTCACGATTCACTTCTTGTAAAACCATTCCCTGGGTCTGCCTTATCCATTAGGCCTCCAATAGTTCACCTTAATTCTTTGACGTGTCCAACACTTTCTAATCCATTTTGAAATATCTTTCTTATACCTGGTTATCGATGTTTTTCTTTTATTTCCATATATTTTGGCATCTCTTCAATAGAGTATATACATTATACTATGACTTCCTTATGGCATCTCATTTCTTAATTCTTCTACTTGTAACTTCCAAGTGCTGGAAGAGAACCTGGGGATATCATGATCGTTCTCCTGGGCGCATAAATTTCCTCTCACTACTGCTAACATCGTGATCCATTATCTTCTTTTGACATCTCCTTATATTTCTCTTAACAACTTTGACTGAAAGGTCATACTATCCATCCTTGCTTCCGTTTGGATTATAAACTCTGACTCCCAATTCCAACTTCTAAAATTCCATAGAAAATTCTTTCGGTATAGTTTCTATGTCCATTATTGCTTTCCTCTATCTTTGCTTTTCCTCGTGAATACATACTTCAACCTCTTATGGCCCGTATAGATCTTACATCTTTCTCCATACATATCATGTTTCCCAAATCTTTCAAAACGAATATTATTACTGTTAATCCCAAATTATGGGTAGGATACTTCTGCTCATAAGGTTTCGGTTGTCTGGATGCATATACAATAACTCTATTGTACTGCATCAACACACATCCTATTCTCCAATGAGAAGCATCACTAGAAACTACCAAACCTCCTTGATACTTTTAAATTGATAAAATAGGTGCTGAAACCATTCTTTCACTTAACTCCGCAAAACTTTCCCTTCACCCTTCTCCATTTCACAAAACTTCTTGCTTTTCCTGGTTAGTTTCGTCCAAGATATTGCAACTTTCAAGAAATCTTGCACAAATTTCCAATAGTAACTGACCCATGATAAAACTTCTTACTTTTGTTGGTGTTTCTGATCTCTTTTCATTCATAGTAATTTTAACTTCTGCTGAATCTCTTTTGATCTTCTCTACATTGACTATTAATGCTAAGAACTATATGTCATACAACTTCTTTCTTCTCCAACTTCCTAGTTATCATTAAATGCTTTGCATGGTCCTCCGTTGACTTTAAGTATCACAACTATAGCTTACTCGGATATTCCTTAAAGGTGCTGTCCATCCAGTTCAAATATTACTAGTATATTGGTTAATCCAATTGACGATATGAGAACAGTATTTAGTTCTGAAAATTATCTTTGATATATCCATAGGTTTAATCTTCAATTGGTGAAATACCAAGTCTTAAATCAATCTTATAAAAGTACTTTGCTTCTTTCGTTTGATCAATCAAATCATTGGTTCGAGGTAACAGATACTTGCTCTTGATAGTAAACTTGTTGAGCTTTCGCTGGTTGACGCATAATCTCATACTTCCATCTTTCTTATGAACAATTAGTACCGGTGCACCTTATGGGGGGCACTAGGTCTAATCGCTCCTTCTTCTAACATCTCTTGAATCTGTTTTGCTAATTTCCTCATTTTAACTGGTGCCATTGTGTGTAAGGCCTTGGTTATTGGCTTTGTCTCAGGTGCTAAATCAATCGCGATCTTCATTTCGCTATCTGGAGGAAATATTGATAACTCATCTAGAAACATATCTTGAAACTCCTTAATTGCTATAAAATCTTCAAATTTTGTTTGCTTCTGACTTTTATTTATCTCCTAATCACTATAATGCTCACATCTTGATCACCGTAATCATCGTTAACAAATTATTTACCCTCCTTCTTCCTTTATACCTCATCATATCCTCATTTGACGTCTTCAGGACTATCTCTTCATCACGATGGTTCGTCTGGGCATCATGCTTAAATAGTTAGTCCATTCCTTAGAATAATGTCAAATCCTCTTGTCTCAAATGATATTAATTATTTACAACTTATTGCCAGAAATCTCAGTTCCACCATTGGTACTTACTTATTTAACAAATACACGTTCTTGAATTTGCTAATCCTTTAGTCATAATCTTATTAATTGAAAGGGGTAAATCATCTTATCAACAATACCTTGGGGAGTAAACAATCAAATTGCTTCCACATCTTTTAATAATTTAACACATAAGGTATCCACAATAATTATTCACGTCACCGCATCCGTATTCTAAATAACATATTTCACAGACAAATCATAAGCTCTCTTTCTTGGAGAGGTATTCCTTATTGGAGTAGATTCCCTTAGCTCTTAGTGGATCCTTCACTAGGGCTAATGATTGCAATCCTTGCCATATGCCCTGGTCTCCTTCCCGTACATAAGAGGTAGCTGGAACTTTGTCCGCTTGGTTCATAATACATTGATTTGTTTGAAAAACTTTCGCAAAGAACGACGGTATAACGAAATAACTAGAAGGATTCATAATTCAATAAACTTGAAGTTGAAAAGATAGATGAAATAATGGTTTAGATGTGAATGAGATAACCACATTGGTACTTAAGATGGCCAGTCTTTCATACCATATGGCATACAGCACATGATTAGGTGGCGTCCCACCCGACTCTTCGTCATTCTGACAAAGTGTCTCACCATAACACTGTTTGTCCCAATCAGAAAGCACAACTTGAGGGAAACAATTAAATTTGAAAGGAATGCAATATCCTCCTTTTCGATATCATAGCAAAGAGTTTATTTAAGAAAAGAAGTTCATACTTATTTTGGAATCAAAAAGGAATATACGCTGTAATATTGAAGACAAGAACGATACCATTGGTCACCATCCACATTTCATTTGTATTCGTCTTTCGAGCTCGTTCGATCATATCTCAATTGCGTCATATAACAACTTTAGAAAGTCCGCTGAAATGTCTTCGCAACCAAGCATAATAATGAATTCTTACTTGCTAAGTTTTGTGTCCTTAACATCGCACTTACACGTATAATACCTTAACAATTCGATTATAATGGCGTCCCTACCTGATAACTTCGAGATTCCTCTTTTAATTTAGAATAACCACGTACCATTCGACGTAACGATCCTTTTGTTAATAATACTCTGCTTTTAGAGAGGTCTGGAAATTTTTCCAATCTTCTTAGATCACGCTCTGGCTTCTGTTGAATCAATGAATTCTTCGAACTCTGATAGTCCTAGTAATTGAATGTATAGTTACTCCGTACGCTGATTATGTTGTAAATTTTATCAAACAATACTTGCACTTTACTGCTTAGGAATAATCAACTTCTTCATAATCATAGGTTACTTCATTCTCGGAATTAGCAATACTAAGTCTGAAACAACATCCTTCCAGGTAATCCGGGCTTTCTAACAAACAAGAAACTCAAGTAGTAACTTGACAACCAATGTTTAAAAATCATTTTATTCAAAAAGGCTTTTGTAAAGGAAAATCTTTTTCGAAAATTTGTTTAAAAATTTTGGAAAATCACAAACCTGGTTGTCCTTACTATATGAGTTGGTTGTTGTCCTTCCGTCCTATAACAAGGTACCAAATTAAAGAAATGATCACATAAAGATCCATTTACTTCAATCTACCCCCTCTCCTTTATTGGGTCCATTTGCCTTCCTTAATCGACGAAAATTTCAGTTGTCGTTGCATGCTATCTTATTCGTAGCTTCACATTAAGCTTCCATACTGGTAATACTCCCGTTATCAACTATACAATTGTTAAGTGGTATAGACTATCCAATAGTCAACAAGTCGGCTAATGTCACATTACCTTGTTAAAATATATATCACATCATCTTATCACCGTTATAACCTTCAAGAAATCTCCAGATCCATAATCTCCTCTAACTTTCTCTTTTCAATACTTATCTAATCCATTCCACAAACTAGCCATGGGTGGCCTACTTACTAATGGCTTCTTTTAACCTGATAACAGCTATCCTCCTGAACACTTGAATCTTCTTTCTAAACTTCTTATCACCTTTATTTGTATCTCAAGTACCCATCATTTACAGTAGCTTTCAAATTCATCCTCGTAGGTACTGTTGCGTCATAGGACAAGCTTTAAACCGAGGGTACAGAACAGGATGTAGGGTAAACTAAAGAGATACACTCACAGCCGAATGTCCAGTAAAACAGGAATAAACAAATGGAGGTTCCTAAATAGGTCATTTCATATCAAGAGGTGGTAAAATAGTGTAGAATAGCTTGAAGAGGGGCAACTGTCATAACGGAAGGTAGTACCATTAATACTGATGGAGGAACAAGGTGCACGTCCAATCTGAAAGAAGATGACGATCCCTGAATGAGAAGCTCCAAACGATCAGATGATATAGGTAAATCAGGATCCGCCATTGCCGTTGTCTGGAAATCACATCGCAAGCTAAGAATCCCAAATCGCAACACGAACCGTGCCGGAGACCTACTATGTAGTCGCACTCATCCTTACGACGTCTTAGCTTTCTATTTCCTAATCCTAATCCTAACCTTCTACCCAATCCCGACAATCTAGGCTTGTTTCAGAGACTTATAACCTGTAGCTCTGATACCAACCTCTGGCGCCCTCCAAACCCGGGTCAGAAGTTTGGGGGTCCACAACACATTCACAATATATAAACCTGTACATAAAATATTAATTGCAATGACCCTGTTTCACATAACCATGGATCGCAACAGGTTAAAGTATGAAAACAAGCCACAATCTTAACCTTTATTACAACGTACCAAATCCCAACTAATTTAATTTACAATTGATAATGAAATCATTCTTACAATCTGACTATCTCTCTACCGCATGAAGCTTCTGCTAGCTCGATCCAAATTAACTGGAACCTTAGCCCCACTTTGGACTGAGGAACTTCACTATCATCCATATTCTTTTCAACTGTAAAATATATAAAAGAATCGCAAGGGTGAGCTAACTAGCTCAGCAAGTCATAATAGTGGTAACTGAGATTAAACAATGATCAAATGAGATGATTCAAAGGAATCAAGTTTCTTTTTAACTAATCATTAGAATTGGATATTCATTTTAAGTTTTAAAAACCAAGGTTAGGCTGCTGATCAGTCACGCACTAACCCCGAGCAAGCACACATCACTGCTCTAATTACTGGATCCAAGGCACACATTGGCCTAACTTGACCATTGGTATGGTCTGACCACGAATCTGGTCCACATATATAAAAACTATCCAATCCTAACGCAGTTCAATAGGATAAACGATATAATTCAATAAAGCAAGTTCATAATCAACAATAGTTAAACACTTGAATAAAAGCATAAGGAGGCTTATGGATATCTCAAGGGAATTTCAGGGTATGTATAAGAAATGGTTTTCAATTCGTATCAGCATCCGGTATTAGGTCAGAAATGATTTTTTTCAAAGTATAGTTCTTTGATGTTATACAGAATGGTTGTAGTATAAAAGTTTCTGTGTTTTCAAATAGTTTTGTTTCAGTGTTTGGTGTTTGGTAGTTATACCTTTGGGAAATAGTATCATATTTGTGTGGTTTGGTGTCTAAGGATCAACAAAGGATGGTTTACAAAGAACAAGGCTTATGGCTCAAGATCAAGTAAAAATCATGGATTCAAGGGTAAATAGTTTAATGCACTTACAATATAACCAATAGTCATTTTGAATAAGAGCGACATTTTATGAAACAGTTCGAAAATAATTGCGATATATCTTAAGGAAAAGTTTGGAAGTACTTGCATTACAAGGCTTTACAACTACTACTGATCAATTCTGGGCCAACTCTGCGGCTTAGGCTTTTACGTCCAACCACTATATCACTCTGGATTCGACCTCAACACTCAAGTCCTTTGATTGGGACCTTCCTGAGCTTTTCGACTCACCATCAACTATCTTTCGTCCAATTCCAATTCTCGGGCATTCCGACTAGAACCTACAAGGTCGAAACATCCTAACTTAGACATTTGATTATGCTTGACATATCCTCGCTAACAGTCTACCCGAATGTTAACAAAATCCGACTCGTAACATACTTCATATAATAATACACGTATCACTTAGGGTTCACGTTCTCGAAAATCGGTTCAGTGTTCGTTTTCAGAAAATACTTATACTCTTTATTTTACGAAATCAGGTTTATCGATTTAGAAAAATATTTCAACACATTATACAATCAAGTTTCGTATAAAACACGCACATATATATAGCCTCTCGACGTCCCGATATTCATCGGATACGTTTCTGTGTTTGCGTAATTCAGTTTTCCTAAAATCGGACAACATATGGCAAATTAATCCATATTGTTTAATTATTACTCTTATTCACAACAACTACAATGACAACCCAAATCACAATCACCGATATTGTTTAATTATTACTCTTATTCGCATTTTATATTTTTATTTGTATTAGGACTCAGAATAAATTCATCACCGTCCACCGTCGACTCGCCGAGGCTCATCGTCGACGGCGGCAAATTTTCGAGAGTTCCCGAATAAACCGGGCGTCAAACGCAAAATCTACCGATTAAATAAAAAAAAATCATTCCCGCACGAAACATTTATTTCATAAATATTTATTCATTTAATTCTTGCAGAAAATAATTAAGAATTCCCAATCAATAATGCCCAATCAGAAAGAAAAACAGAGCAATAATCTACTCATAACCCGACTGCATAGAGACACGCGTGCAACATATGGCCGGAATGCGACCGGAAAAAGGACAAGACAACAGGCAATAAGCAACACAGACTGTGGCTGCACACAGAAAACACAACCCCGCCCACACACACACTCACAACTACCTACGCACACAAGAATATATACACACAGCGAGTATACATACACAACACACGCTCAGGCAATATACCACGCGCCACCACCTCGCCGGAAAACGGCGAAGGGCGGCGACCGAACAAGAAGAAACAGGGGCCGCGTTAAAAAAAGGGCAGCAACCAAGAACTTATGGAGTAGAACAGAGATGTCGAGAAAGAAACAGAAGTATATGGAATCGAGTGAGAGGAGAGAATTGAGGGTTAAAGGAGAAGAAGAACCGAGATGCACACACGGAGGTTGTGTGTGTTTTCATATGGATTTTATTTTATTTCATCCTTTCTGTTAAACCAGCAAGCAAACAACACGTGGTAGTACAAATTCTATGAAACTGACACGTTACATTCGGGATAATTGTGAAGATTTAAAGGTCTATTTTGCCCCGAAATTCAAAATTAACAGAACAAGGTGCAAAGAAAATAGTCCCCGAAATTTACAAAAATAGTTTTAAAATATCATAAATATCCCGGAGTTTACAAAAACATAAATTTTGAAATTTAAGAATAACGTTTGAAACGCAATTTTATACCGCTTTTAATAATTAAGGGAAATAACGCGCGGTTGAAATTTATCTCAAAAATTTCCAAAATAATTTTAAAATTCTCAGAATATTTCAAACTTAAATAAATATGAGTTTCATAATTTTTGAAGAATTTTAGAATTAAATATGGATTTTACCATTAAATATACTAAGAAAATCATTTAAAGATAAATAATTAATAAAATATTGATTTCTCAATTTTATAAAATCCTAAAAATAATTATTGTAATTATAAAATTATAAAAACAATTTTAGAAATATTCCCAATATTTATGCAAATAAATTTGCACTAAATCCACTTTTGAAAGTGAAAACAATTCAATATGATCCCATAATTAATCGCGCGGACAACCCGGTACACTGTAAATCACATATGGATAATAATCAAACAGCACATAGCGGTCAAAACCAACACACATATTTTATTTATTTAATAATTTCCATAATTGCACAATTACATATTTAAATAATTCAAAAATACACAGGTCGTTATATTATACCACTTAGAACGTCTTAAAATAGCTTAAATTGGTGTCTTGAAATCAAGTATTTTGTGTATTTGATGCGTTTTTCTAGTGTTTGTGCGTTTCAGGGTAATAGCTGCATTTCGGGGGAGTAATCATCAATAATAAGCCTTGGCATGTGTCTAGCATTGCGAGAGGAATGGGAAGAGCATATTACAGCGAAGAAACAGAGCAAAATCAGATATTTTCCAGTAGGGGTCGAGAGCCCGCTCAACTATGCTGAGCGGCCGCACAGGAAGCTAAGCGCCCGCTCAGCTATGCTGAGCAGCCGCGCAGGGACGAGAAATTAGAATATTTATTTTAGACTTCTATTTCTGTTTGGCTTCCAACTTATGAGTAATCTGAGTTTTATGGGACTTCTATATAAGTAGATTTAAGAGACGTTTCACGGGTGTTGAATCGTTGTATTAATCGAGGAGCGGAGGAGATAAGGAAGAAGGCCGTTTTAGCACACCGCAACGAAGAGGATGCATATTTTCTTGTGATTCTTTATTTCGTTGTAACGTTGGATGCTAGTTTTCTTCGCTTTGAACCTATTTACTCTTGTGACGTACTCTGGTTTAATATAATTAGTTTAGTTATTATTCTCTTGTGTTTATTTATCATGTTTTCATATGAACCCATGATGACGATAAGTGCTAACATGGGCTAATCGTGATCATGGGGTCGTAACGGATTTACTATGGAATTCTTTAGTTAGTTGTTTAATACCTTAGTGTGTGATGATTGTATCATATCTAGTATTGGTTGTGCGTATTCGTCTTATGTGCGTCACGAATATATAAGATAGGGTGTTAATCTCTTGTGAAGCGACGGTGGATCTCGAGATTTAGAACTTGCCATGCTAGCATAGGTTCATGTATGATGTTGCATGATCAGTGGGTAACTCTAACCGTTTTATTCGCTCTGTGTAATCAAAAGGAATAACTTGTGCTTAAATCATTATGTTGTCAATTTCTGTAGACATATAGGGACTCAACATAATTGATGCATATTCAACTTCTATCTTAATTGTGGATGTTTGGTAGAATGGTATTAGTATAATGAAAGTTGGCTTTTATCAGTTTCATGTTATTCGATTAATATCATCACTGTTGCATGCTAAGGGTAATAACAATAACTATTGAAGGAAGTAGTAATGAAGTTGTGATCTCATGAGTGTTTTAATATTGTTAATTCGAAGTGTTAATTAAGTGGTTAATTTTAGTAGTTAATTGTAGTTAATAATTAGTTAACAAATCTAAGTGTTATTGTCTTAACATTGAGAAGTAAATATACATTGGTGAGTGAGTTTAATTAAACATAATTAGTCTGAGTCTCTGTGGGAACGAACTAGAAAGTATTTAACAAGTTTTTGGCGCCGCTGTCGGGGTCTCGGCGTATTTGTTTAGTTTATGTACTTACCATCATTGGTCGTTAGGACTCAGTGATTAAGACGTATTTGTTACTTATTGTTTCTGGTTGTGTTTCAAGTACTTTAGCGAGCGTTTATGCAAACTCGTTCTCATACTCGCAAGAGGACTTTAGATACAGCTGAGGAGACATACGAAGTTCTTGATATTTCGGAGAAGATAGATTTTGAAGATTCGGATTCAGGAAGTGAGCAGAAAGAACCAGTAATCATGGGTGATCGTATTGTTCCGGCCGATCCAGCTCTTATGGACTTTTCTCGGCCTAAAATTGATGACATTCAGTCAAGCATTCTTCATCCGGCTATTCAAGCTAACACCTTTGAAATCAAGTCGGGCACTATTCAGATGGTGCAGAATTCTATTTCTTTTGGAGGTGCTGCGACTGAAGACCCCAACATGCACATAAGGAATTTTGTCGAGATCTGCAGTACTTTCAAATATAATGGCGTGACTGATGAGGCTATCAAGCTGAGGATTTTCCCATTCTCACTGAGGGATAAAGCTAAGGACTGGTTACATTCTGAACCAGCTGGGTCCATCACTACTTGGTAAGATCTTGCGCAAAAGTTTCTGGTGAAGTTTTATCCAATGGCAAAAGCTGCTGCTATGAGAAGTGCTCTTATTCAGTTTGCGCAGCAACCTACAGAATCTATGTGCGAAGCTTGGGAACGCTACAAGGAAATGTTGAGAAAGTGTCCACATCATGGAATGCCCGATTGGATGGTGATCACTAATTTCTATAATGGTGCTCACTAAGCTTGGGAACGCTACAAGGAAATGTTGAGAAAGTGTCCACAGTATGTGAACAATTATCAGCGACAACAGTAGCCTGTGCCAGCTACTTATCATCCTAACAACAGAAATCATCCAAATTTCAGCTGGGGTAATAATCAGAATGCTATTCAGCCACCATATCTGCAAGGTGTGAGTAAACAGTTCAATCCACCTGGATTCCAGCAACCACAGCAGTATGCTCAAAGGCAATCATATCCTCAACAGGGAAGTGCAGCTGCACCCATTAGTGCTGATTTCGAGGAACTTAAGCTGTTGTACAAGAGTCAGGCGGTTTCTATGAAGACCTTGGAAAATCAAATCGGTCAAATAGCCAATGCAGTGCTCAATCGTCAACCTGGAACACTTCCCAGTGACAGGGAAGTACCAGGAATGAAGGAAGCTAAAGAACAAGTCAAGGCTATTACCTTAAGGTCTGGGAAAGTTACTGATGATGAGAAGGCAAAAGAAGGAGAAGCTGAAGTTAGAGATGAAGAAGCTAAGCAAAAGGAGAAAGCGTCGGAAGCAAGGACGACTACTGTTGAACACACTCTGCCTGAGGGTAATACAGGGGAGAAACAGCTATATCCTCCACCACCTTTCCCTAAAAGATTGCAACAACAAAAGCTGGATAAGCAGTTCGGTAAGTTTCTGGAGGTGTTCAAGAAACTTCACATCAATATACCTTTCGCTGAGGCTCTGGAGCAAATGCCTAGTTATGCGAAGTTTATGAAGAGTATTCTTTCAAGGAAGGTGAAACTGGATGACCTTGAGACCGTTGCTCTAACGGAAGAATGCAGCACTGTGCTGCAGCAAAAGTTACCTCCAAAGCTTAAAGATCCAGGTAGCTTCACCATTCCTTGCACCATTGGCAAGTTATCATTTGACAAGTGCCTTTGTGATTTGGGAGCAAGCATCAATCTGATGCCGTTGTCGATCTTTAAAAAGTTGGATTTTCCTGATCCAAAACCCACCTACATGTCTCTACAATTGGCTGATCATTCTATTACTTACCCAAGGGGCATAGTGGAGGATGTGCTAGTCAAGGTGGATAAGCTCTTCTTTCCTGCAGACTTTATTATTTTGGATTTCGAGGAAGATAAGAAGATTTCCATAATCTTGGGAAGGCCTTTCTTGGCTACTGGCCGTACCTTGATAGATGTGCAGAAAGGTGAACTTACTATGCGGGTGCAGGATCAGGATGTGACCTTCAATATATTCAAAGCAATGAAATTCCCTACAAAAGATGAGGAGTGCTTAAAAGTGGATGTGATTGATTCTGCGGTTACTTCAGAACTCGATCATATGCTAATGTCTGATGCATTAGAAAAGGCCTTAGTGGGGGATTTTGATATTGATGATGAAGCTGGCAATGAACAATTACAATATCTTAACGCTTCTCCCTAAAGGCGAAAGCTGGACATGCCGTTTGAATCTCTTGGTACTTCTGACCTCAAGAATGCTGCAGGAAAGCTCAAACCATCAATTGAGGAAGCACCTACCTTGGAGCTCAAGCCATTACCTGAACACTTGAGGTATGCTTTTTTAGGTGATGCATCTACTTTACCTGTTATTATTGCATCTGACCTTTCAGGTAGTGAGGAGGACAAGCTCTTAAGGATTTTGAGAGAATTCAAATCGGCTATTGGATGGACCATAGCAGACATCAAAGGGATCAGCCCTTCATATTGCATGCATAAGATTTTGCTAGAAGAGGGTAGTAAGCCAACTGTTGAGCAACAGCGCAGACTTAATCCTATCATGAAGGAGGTGGTGAAGAAAGAAATTCTGAAATGGATGGATGCAGGCATCATTTATCCTATTTCTTATAGTTCTTGGGTGAGCCCCGTACAATGTGTGCCTAAGAAATGAGGTATCACTGTGGTAGCAAATGAGAAGAATGAGCTCATTCCCACTCGAACAGTTACAGGATGGAGAGTATGCATGGACTACCGAAAGTTGAACAAGACCACGAGGAAGGATCACTTCCCTCTTCCATTTATTCATCAGATGCTTGACAGGTTGGCTGGTCATGAGTATTATTATCTTCTGGATGGTTACTCAGCGTATAATCAGATTTGTATTGCACCAGAGGATCAAGAAAAGACTACCTTCACTTGTCCATTTGGCACATTTGCTTTTCACAGAGTTTCGTTTAGGTTATGTGGCGCACCGGCCACTTTTCAGAGATGTATGATGGCTATATTCTCTGACATGATTGGGAATAATGTCGAGGTGTTCATGGACGACTTCCCCGTCTTTGGACATTCGTATGATGAATGTTTGAATAATCTTTGTGTTGTGCTCAAAAGGTGTGTGGAAACTAATTTGGTGCTCAATTGGGAAAAATGTCATTTTATGGTGCGTGAAGGAATTATTCTTGGGCATAAGGTCTCTAGCAAGGGTCTTGAGGTGGATAAAGCCAAGGTGGGAGTCATTGAAAATCTCCGACCACCTATTTCTGTGAAAGGAATCCGTAGTTTTCTTGGTCATGCGGGTTTTTATCGGCGTTTCATCAAGGACTTTTTGAAGATATCTAAGCCGCTGTGCAACTTGCTCGAGAAAGATGTGCCTTTCAAATTTGATGATGAATGTTTGACGGCATTCGAGACTCTTAAGAAGAGTTTAATCACTGCGTCAGTTATTACAGCACCGGATTGGATAGAGCCTTTTGAGATGATGTGTGATGTGAGTGATTATACGGTAGGCGCAGTTCTTGGGCAGCGCAAGAATAATCTCTTTCATGTGGTCTACTATGCTAGCAAGACCTTAAATGGGGCCCAAATGAACTACACCACTACTGAGAAGGAGCTCTTAGCTATAGTCTTTGGTTTCGAGAAATTTCGATCTTATCTGCTTGGGACAAAAGTGACAGTATTCACTGATCATGCGGCCATTCGCTATTTGGTTTCCAAGAAGGATTCGAAGCTAAGACTCATTCGTTGGGTGCTTTTACTACAG
The DNA here is from genome assembly GCF_009905375.1 of Apium graveolens. NCBI lineage: Eukaryota > Viridiplantae > Streptophyta > Magnoliopsida > Apiales > Apiaceae > Apium > Apium graveolens. The sequence goes on from NC_133651.1 coordinate 269,184,538, forward strand.
GAATTTGAGTTAGAGATCAAGGATCGGAAAGGTACTGAGAATCAAGTAGCTGACCATCTCTCTAGATTGGAGAATCCCGAGTCTACTTCACAGGATAAGACATTGATCAACGAATCTTTTCCGGATGAGCAGTTGTTCGCAGTTCAGAAGGAAGAACCATGGTTTGCAGATATTGTAAACTATCTTGTCAGCAATATTTTGCCTCCTAATTTGACCTCAGCTCAAAAGAAGAAGTTTCTGCATGAGGTGAAGTGGTATATGTGGGATGAACCATACTTGTTTAGACAGGGAGCTGAGCAGATCATCAGGAGATGTATCCCGTTCTGTGAAACGGAGGGGATATTACGAGATTGCAACTCCACAGTTTATGGTGGACACTATGGTGATGAGAAGACGGCAGCTCGTATTTTGCAAGCAGGTTTTTTCTGGCCTACTTTGTTTAAGGATGCTCATCAGTTTGTTTTAAGGTGTGATCATTGCCAAAGAGTGGGAAATTTGACGAGAAAGGATGAGATGCCATTAAATGTGATGCTTGAAGTCGAGGTCTTTGATGTTTGGGGAATCGATTTTATGGGGCCTTTTGTCTTGTTCTGCAACAATCAGTACATCTTGCTGACAGTCGATTATGTCTCAAAATGGGTAGAATTCAAAGCTCTACCGACAAATAATGCAAAGGCAGTGTTGAATTTTCTTCATAAGCATATTTTCACAAGGTTTGGAACGCCTCAGGTAATCATAAGTGATGAAGGGTCGCATTTTTGCAACCGTAAGTTCACTTCTATGATGCAGCGTTATAATATGAATCATCGAGTTGCTACTGCCTATCATCCGCAAATAAATGGTCAAGCGGAAGTGTCTAACAGAGAGATCAAGCGCATTCTAGAGAAGGTTGGTTGTCCGTCAAGGAAGGATTGGTCTTTAAAGCTCGATGAAGCTGTTTGGGCTTACAGAACAGCATACAAAACTCCACTTGGTATGTCCCCGTTTCAACTTGTGTATGGTAAGGGATGTCATTTACCTGCGGAGCTTGAGCATAAGGCCTATTGGGCGTTGAAAAAGTTGAACCTGGATCTAGATGCAGCTGGAAAGAAGCGAATGCTTCAGCTTAATGAACTTGATGAATTTCGACTCCAAGCGTACGAGAACAACAAAATGTACAAGGAAAAGGTGAAGAGGTGGCACGATAGGAAGCTACATCCTAAGTTATTCGTGCCGGGGCAACAAGTTCTCTTATTCAACTCTTGTCTCCGACTTTTTCCTGGGAAGTTGAAATCAAGGTGGTCTGGACCTTTTATTGTCAAAACTGTGTTTCCACATGGAGCGGTGGAGATTTTTGAGAATGATCCGGACCAAGCCTTCAAGGTTAATGGTCAGCATTTGAAGCACTACTATGGGGACTCGGCAAACCGAGAAGTGGTTAGTGCCGTTTTATTGTCAACTTGAGGAAGGTACGCAACGTTAAGCTAATGACTAAAAAGAAGCGTTGTGTGGGAGGTAACCCATGATTTGTTGTTATAGGAACCCTTAGAAGTAAATAACATATCCAAAAATACAAAAAAATCAGAAAAACCAGGCTGAAATTTTTTTTCCAGTGACCCCCTGAGCGCCCGCTCAGCTCTGCTGAGCGCCCGCTCAGCTTTGCTGAGCGATCGCTCAGGGGTCGGTTGACAGAAATTTTTTTTAAGTCAATAAAATTACAAAAAAAATCAGAAAAATAAAACACAAATTTCAGCCCATAAAACCCACCACCCATTCCCCATTATCCCATGATTTTTACCCATAAATCCACTCCTAATCAAATTCTACCCTAATCCATTCCCTATATATACATACACCTATCCCATATATCTCCCACACAACTTCTACATTTAAACTCTCTCACAAACACAAAAACACAATTCTCAAGCACTTTTATTCAGATTCAATGGCACCCAAGAGAGCAAGGACTATTGATAGCAGCAGCACTGTGCCTACGGTTGATTCTTCGAGGGGTACTGATGTGAGGCCTCGGTTGAATGATAGGGCTACGGAGGAGGAGTACACTAGGCTTTTGGGGAAGCCGATTCTGAAGGAGAGGGGATTTTTACCATCGGGGAGGGATGTGAGTTGTTACCTATGATTGCTGAGAATGGGTGGATAGCTTTTTGTGAGTCACCTGAAGCAGTGCCGATGAGTGTGGTTCGCGAGTTCTATATGAACGCGAACGCCGAGAAGAATGGGTTTTCTGTGGTTCGAGGGGTGACGGTGGATTATCACCCAACGGCGATTCGCCGTGTGATTGGCCAGCGAGAGAGGATGCCCACGGAGGAGAACTGGAACGAGAAAACTGTTGAGGATTTTGACTTGGATTTGATTTGTGCTACTCTCTGTAGGTCGGGCACAGTTTGGACCTTCAAGACAGGAACTAATGAGTATCGTCACTTTCCGAAGATCGCGATGAACAGGTATGCCCGTGCATGGAATGCGTTTATTTGTGCTAATATTCTGCCTTCTTCGCATGCACACGAGGTCACAGTTGAGAGAGCACAGTTGTTGTGGGGAATTTTGAATGAGGAGTACTATGTGGACCTTGGTGAGTTCATCTACCAAGGAATTCTGAAGTTTTTGAGGGGAGCTAAGCACATGAACATCCCTTATGCATCCACTGTTACTAAGCTTTGCCGAGCGGTGGGAGTTCAGTGGCCGTCTCATGAGCAGTTGCAGTTGCCGGCCGCTTCTATTGATTTCGGGACTCTAAATGCGATGCAGGAGTGGACCGGTGGTGAGCCCGAGGAGCATGGGCTGTGTTATCATCTTCCAGGAGGGCGTCCAGCACGAGGTGCTACTATGGCTAGGCCTAGGCGTGATGAGGCTGGTTCTTCGAGAGCTCAGGAGGGTGCTGGGATGGCTGATGCCCAATATAGGAGGTTTTCACGGAGGATGGATGTTGTGTATGAGACGCAGAGTAAGTTTGCTCAGGAGCTCACCCTTGTGCTAGGGACTACTTTTCGAGGCCTTGGAGCTGACATCCAGTGGCCAGTTTTTGGTGAGGACTCTGCATATCCGCCTCCTGATACACCACCCACTGAGGGTGATGATGATGATGACTCCGAGTAGGTATACCCTGTGTTCCTTTCTACTACCTTCACTGGGGATAGTGAAAATTTTAAGTTTGGGGGTGGTAGTTAAGGAATATTTTGTGTGTATGTCATATAGGTGCATATTCATGATAGTTAGTTCATATAGTTGCATAATTTTTGCCATATAGTTTTTTTTTAGCTTTATTTGTTTATCATATCATGTAGCTCATGCATATACCATGATCCCTTTTGCGATGATTTACCGACTGATTTGTGATGTTGATACAAGTGTAGTGATAGCATTAAAGTGATGTTGAGTCATATAGGCTGATATGCATGCTAGAAGCACTTGTATTTTCACTAAGTCTTAGAGAATGCTTAAGGACTAGATTGTTGTTATGATTAGATTGTTTTCGAGGTTAATCTATTTATTATGCTTAGAATTTTATAATAGGTTCTTAGTGATAAAGGCATGAAAAAGAAAAAAAGGAGTAAAAAATGGAATTTGTTGCTAATTGTGGCTAGCGTCAAATGGCTAGTAGCCGGCTCGTATGTCTATGCGAGTAGTCTAGGGTTGAGCAAGATGGAGCGAAATGCACTTGCTCAGAAATTTTGAAAAAAAAGAAGAAAAAAAATAGAAAAAAGAAAAAAAAAGAGTATGTGTTTATGCATAATTGATCACGAGTGGGCTCTTTGGTATTCGAGTTATTAATTTCTTAGGGGACTTTGTGCCTAGTGACCTAAGGCTTTTAGAGTCTGGGATCCGCTAACCTAACGCTCGCTACATGGATGCCATTGTATAAGTCTTTTGTGGACCTCACTCATTACACGGTCAAATAAACATTACTGTTAGTAATAAAAAGCATAATTCCATGATAAGCTCCAGAATTCTTGTAGTGTTACAAGTCATTTTGTGCCTAGAATTTTTATTCTTTGTATAATTATGTGATTCCCTTGATGATAGTTGAGTCATAATAATTGATTTAGTTCCGGAGCATATCTGTTAAGCATCTGCACACACCACGTTTTTGGCTGTATGTTAGTTGGCATGATTTGATTGATCTTTAGTCGCCTAATTGCATTAGCTGAGATGTTGTAAGTTGGTTGGTTTGTTCGTAGTAAGGGGGATCGCTGTATTTCATATAGATTGCATTCATGCATGTTTTTATTTGTTTTTGAGTCTGTGACGCTTGAGGACAAGCATCAATTTAAGTTTGGGGGTGTGATAAGTGGCATTTTATACCACTTAGAACGTCTTAAAATAGCTTAAATTGGTGTCTTGAAATCAAGTATTTTGTGTATTTGATGCATTTTTCTAGTGTTTGTGCGTTTCAGGGTAATAGCTGCATTTCGGGGGAGTAATCATCAATAATAAGCCTTGGCATGTGTCTAGCATTGCGAGAGGAATGAGAAGAGCAGATTACAGCGAAGAAACGGAGCAAAATCAGATATTTTCCAGTAGGGGTCTGAGCGGCCGCTCAGCATGTGTCTAGCATTGCGAGAGGAATGAGAAGAGCAGATTACAGCGAAGAAACGGAGCAAAATCAGATATTTTCCAGTAGGGGTCTGAGCGCCCGCTCAGCTATGCTGAGCGGCCGCGCAGGAAGCTGAGCGGCCGCGCAGGAAGTTGAGCGCCCGCTCAGCTATGCTGAGCGGCCGCGCAGGGACGGGAAATTAGAATATTTATTTTAGACTTCTATTTCTGTTTGGCTTCCAACTTCTGAGTAATCTGAGTTTTATGGGACTTCTATATAAGTAGATTTCAGAGACGTTCCACGGGTGTTGTATCGTTGTATTAATCGAGGAGCGGAGGAGATAAGGAAGAAGACCGTTTTAGCACACCGCAACTAAGAGGAAGCATATTTTCTTGTGTTTCTTTATTTCGTTGTAACGTTGGATGCTAGTTTTCTTTGCTTTGAACCTATTTACTCTTGTGACGTACTCTGGTTTAATATAATTAGTTTAGTTATTATTCTCTTGTGTTTATTTATCATGTTTTCATATGAACCCATGATGACGATAAGTGCTAACATGGGCTAATCGTGATCATGGGGTCGTAACGGATTTACTATGGAATTCTTTAGTTAGTTGTTTAATACCTTAGTGTGTGATGATTGTATGATATCTAGTATTAGTTGTGCGTATTCGTCTTATGTGCGTCGTGAACATATAAGATAGGGTGTTAATCTCTTGTGAAGCGACGGTGGATCTCGAGATTTAGAACTTGCCATGCTAGCATAGGTTCATGTATGATGTTTCATGATTAGTGGGTAACTCTAACCATTTTATTCGCTCTGTGTAATCAAAAGGAATAACTTGTGCTTAAATCATTATGTTGTCAATTTCTGTAGACATATAGGGACTCGACATGATTGATGCCTATTCAACTTCTATCTTAATTGTGGATGTTTGTTAGAATGGTATTAGTACAATGAAAGTTGGCTTTTATCAGTTTCGTGTTATTCGATTAATATCATCATTGTTACATGCTAAGGGTAATAACAATAACTATTGAAGGAAGTAGTAATGAAGTTGTGATCTCATGAGTGTTTTAATATTGTTAATTCGAAGTGTTAATTAAGTGGTTAATTTTAGTAGTTAATTGTAGTTAATAATTAGTTAACAAATCTAAGTGTTATTGTCTTAACATTGAGAAGTAAATATACATTGGTGAGTGAGTTTAATTGAACATAATTAGTCTGAGTCTTTATGGGAACGAACTAGAAAGTATTCTATATTACTTGCGAATGCGTATACTTGCGTGAATATTAGCACGTGTTTTCGCCCTAACAATTTTCCATGAGCCTTGTTAATGAGATATATGTTTTTAGTATAACATGCAGTGTTAACAGCCTCTTCCCGGAAACTTGTTGGTAACTTGGCATCTTGCAGCATTGTTCTAGCAACTTCTACTAATGTTCTGTTCTTTCTCTCAACTACTCTATTTTGTTAAGGTGTTCTAGCAGCTGAAAATTCTTGTACAATGCCTTTGTTTTTACAGAATTCAGTCAATGTTGCATTCCTGAATTCCGTTCCATTATCACTTCTCAATCACTTTACACAATTATGATCTTCATCCTGTTTCTCTATCTTCTTGATGTGCTCAATTATAATATGTGGAGTCTCATTTTTAGAGTGCATGAACTCTACCCAAGTGTATCTTGAGAAATCATCCACCATCACAATTGCATATTTGTTCCTTTAAATAGATAAGACATTTACTAGGCCAAACAAGTCCAAGTGAATAAGTTGCAATTGTGCACTTATAGAATTTACATTTTTGACTTGTGACTTGATCTTTTCATTTTTCCTTTCTGACAAGCTTCACAAACTTCAACTTGAACAAACTCCAGATTAGGCATGTCTCTTACTAACTCCTTTTGACCAAGGTGTTAATTGCCTTGAAATTTAAGTGAGACAACCTTTTATGCCATAGCTTGCTTTGTTCTTCTGATGCCTTGGTGTAGAAGCAAAAAATACCATCCTTATTTGTTGAGTCCAAGTTTGTAACAAACAAGCTTCCTTTTCTTGCTCCTTTCAGAGCAGCTTCACCAGTTTTCTTGCTGATAAAAGTGCATTCTTCTTTTTTGAATAAAACTTCAAATCCTTTGTCTGCAAATTGGCTAACACTGAGAAGATTCACTTCAAGACCAGCTACCAGTGCTACATCATCAATGACAATATTTCCAGAAACAATACTGCCATATCCCATTGTGAATCCTTTGTTGTTGTCACCAAAGGGCCAGCCTTCTCCTCAAACTGTGATAGCATGGCCTTATCACCTGTCATATGTCTGGAACACCCACTGTCTATGATCCATATGACCTTCTTCATTTTTCCCTGCACACAATGAGTTTTAAGTGTGTTTAGCAACCCAAGCTGTGTTGGGCACTTTCTTCTTGTTAACTGATTTAGCAGAAGTAGAATGAGATGTTTTAGACCTAATTTTTATTTCTTTGAGGTCTATTCTTAGCTTATGACAACTTTTCCTTACTTTCAAGTTGCAAGGGATGCAATCAAACTTGTCACAGAATGAGTAGGGATCATTTGCATTTGCTTCATTGTATTTGCAGGCTCCTTCAGCTGGCTTACTAACAACCTTTTTACAAAGGTGAGTTAGGTGATTCACGGAGCCACATTTTTCACACTTCTTTCTTGGAGCATCTGCAACATAAGCAAAATTATTGCTTTTGTTTATCCCAATTTTCCCATTTGTATTTTTCTTTTTCTTTCTTGCATCTTCAATTTTGGTTTCTTTGACAGGTGTCTTGGAAACTTGGTTATCCATGAGCTTCACTTCAGCTTTGAAAGATTGAATTGCTTTTGCATCTTTCATCTCATTATCTTTATCAGCAATTTTTTGCTTGATAATCAACTCTTCTTCACTGAAGTTAACTTCACATGCCTTGAACATAGGTGAATCAACCTTTTTCAGGATTGTTGGAACATTTTCATTTTCTGTTGCTTTTCCTTTATCACCTATATTTTTCTTCTTGTTGTTCAAGGCATCATAGTCAAGACCAATAGCAATATTTGCACATGGTTTGTTTTTCTCATGATATTGTCCAACTAACTCAGATGCATTCTTGAAGGACTTCAACTTCACTTCATTCTTTTCCAGCTTGTTCTTTAGATATGCATTCTCTTGTCTCACAGCTTCAAGCTCTACCAACAACAATTCAGCCTCTTATTTCTCATTTTCAAGCTTCTCGTTTATCTTTGACAGTCAGCTAACTTCTTCATTAGCAGCCACCATATTTGTATGAATGTCAAACATTTATGTGCTCATCTTCTCTACAGTTTCCTTATATTGACTCACATTTAAATCAATGGTAATGAGAGTTGGTACCTGTGATTTAGATGAGGATGATTCTCCTTGCTCCAAGGCCATTAGTGCATAAATTCCAACTTCCTCATCCTCATCATTATCAGAATCATCCCAACTTTTTCCCTTTGCAATATAAGCTTTGCTTTGCTGTTTCTTCAGAAGAGCTTCATACTTTGCTTCCAGTTTAAGATAAGCTTTATCTTTCTTTGCTTTCTTAGGTTTCCTGCATTCTGTAGCAAAATGACCTAGTTCATCCCAATTGAAGCACCTTATCTTTGATCTGTCAACAGATCCAATTTTGTAACCATTTTTGCTGTCAGATGTGTACTTCCCTTTTCCTTTCCAGCTGTTGTCTTTGTTGAATGATTGTCCTTTACCCTTGAAGAATCTTGGATTCTTTACTCTAATGTTAGAGAACTTTCTTGCCAGATAGGCCATTGACTGATCAATTTCATCAAGTTCATCTAGGGTGTAGAACTCATCTTCTTCCAATTCCAAAATGACTTGTTCCTGTGAATCATTGGTTCTTTGCTCACTTGTTGAGGTAACTGGAGTCTGGGATCTTGGCTCATCATTAGAGGTCTGGCTTTCATTGACAATTAGAGAACTTGAACCATCTACAACATGCCCTTGACCAGCTCTTAATGATTTTCTTTGAATCATTTCTAATTCATATGTTTTTAAGATTCCATTGAGAACTTCCAGTGTTATCCTGCTTAGATCTCTCCCTTCTCTGATTGCAAAAATTTTCTGTTCCAAATGGTCAGGAAGTGTAAGAAAAAATTTCAGATTCACTTCTTCAGCTTCATATTATTTGTCATGGAGCTGCAAGTCATTTATCAGCTTATTAAACCTTTCAAACACATCAGTGATACTTTCTTTTGGCTTAGCCATGAAACCTTCATACTGTGAAATCAGTATTCTTCTTTGATTTGACCTAACCTCCTCAGTTCCCTCACACAATATCTCTATCTTTTCCCAGATCTGCTTTACAGTGTCACAGTTGACAATGTTGTTATACATTACATTGTCAAATAACTCTATTAAGATTAACTGCAAGCCACTATCCAGGGAGACTTTTTCTTTCTCAGGCTCAGTATATGATGCAGGGTCATTGGGAGCATAATGAGCTGGCATAATTATGTCTCCATCTGTAGATTCATCAACTGTAACCATAGGAATGAAGGGCCGATTTTTGAGAATCTGAATATACAGTGGATTGGCCATCCTGATAAACAACAACATTTTCTTTTTCCAAAGAGTGTAGTTAGCTTTGTCAAAGGTAGGAATTTTGATGCTACTGATCTTTTATGTATTCATTCTTCCAAGATCTTGAATATGTTTACTTTCAGATTTTGCTCTGATACCACTTGTTAGGTAATAAATTACACACAGAGGGGGGTGAATGTGTTTCAGTGTTTTTATGCTTTTCTTGAACTGTTTTGGTTTTGAACAAAGTAAATCAAATCTTGTAGTAAGATGTGTTATAACAAAAATTAAACATGCAGCTATGAATAACACAGATCTTTCAAAACTCACTTAATTTTATATTAAAATTAAGAATGTTTTGCTACAAAATTTCTAGGCTCTTTGTTGGTAAAGAGCTTACTTCTACTTGAGAGAAATACAAGAATTCCTGATCTAATTGTTACTTTCTAACAAAGGACGAGTGTTAACTTTATATTCTAGTTAACTCATGGTTTACACAGTGTACAATAAGAGATGCTATTCACTTTAGTAAACTGTCACTAATCATTTTCATTTTAGGAAAAGTATATCTTCCATTTCTCGCTTAGCATATCTTTCCATCTGTGTTAACTTTGATCTTCTTTTGTCAGCTAATCTTCACCCTTGATCTTGCACACTCTTCAAGCTGCTTTTTGTAGACTTGTCAATCCAACTGATTGGATTATTTGTTGATTGTTAATCTTGGATATTGAACTGGTCTGCAATTTGCACTTTGAGATTTTACCTCGAGATCTCTGGTTAGGCATATAGAGATCTTGACATCTCGATAAGTATAATAACGTATCGAGATCTCTAATACTCCATATTTGATTTGACTTGTAGAGGTCTCTGAGTTCTCTATAAGCGAATTTGGCTTATCGAGATCTCAAATCTTCATATCTTCACTTTGACTTATCGATATCTCTGAGTTCTCTAGTGACTTATTGGCTTGTCGATAACTCAGAGTTCTCTAGTCAAATTTGACTTGTCGATAACTCAGAGTTCTCTAGTGAATTTTGGCTTGTCGATATCTCTGAGTTCTCTAGTGAAATTTGACTTATCGATAACTCAGAGTTCTCTAATGAATGTTGACTTTTCGATAACTCTGAGTTCTCTAGTGAAGAAATGACTTGTCGATATCTCCAATCTTCATGTCTTCAATTTGACTTGTCGATATCTCTGAGTTCTCTAATAACTTTCCTGAGTTCTCTATAAGTCATTTGGAGTTCTCGAGTGACTTCTCTATAACACTAAATCTGTGACTTGTAGAGATCTTGACTTAGAATATTTTTCTTAAAATAGATTTATTCAACTCCAAGCTTCTTCATAATTCTTCTGAGACATGATCTTCTTGATCTTCTTCCAGATAGAATTTTTGGACTTGATACTGTTTAAAGAAAAAGACTCCAGTCTGCTGCTTTAATATTTTTACAGACTTTAAATGTTACAAGTACAAAATACAAATTAAGATTACAATACAACTTGCTTGGGGTTGTCAATTTGACTTAGTCTTGTTAAAGTACAGGAATGTCTTGCAGAATAAGGGGTACCTTTCTCTACACTCATATAGACATCGGTTGGGAAAACTTTTAATATCGGTTACTAACCGATGTCTATTGACATTTTTCTAGTAGTTATAAGCTACAATAACAACATGCATTTATTTTTCTTTAAAAAAATAAAAACAAAATATCGCATTAATAAATATGATAATCAGAAAATAAAACCTCCAACACATAATTTGGAAGAGATATGAATAAATTGTAGCAACCTATCAAACAGTGAATTCTAGCTAAATTATGAGCTACCCTACTTGCGTGCTTCTTAACATGTCGAATAAACAAGTCATTGTGATCCTGCATAAGTCTGAGACAAACATCTAGTATGTTACCAGTTTCTACACAATATTAAGAGTGCTGCTGCAAACTATGAACAACCAGGCTGGAGTCACATTCTAAAACTTATGAGCATAATATTCTCCTAAAACTTCTCATTTCTCTTTAAATCAACTTACCATCTTGATGTTTACCTAAATTTATTTTTTTAATATCATTTACCTTCTTTCTCCTAAAAACAACTTACTACATTATATTTTCATAAAAATTTTCTAGACAGGTATCTATAAATATTTATTGTCATTCGTAATATTTTTCTAAGATTTTTATAACATCTTTCATTAAAATTTTTGATATTAACTTACCATCGTAATATTCTCATAAATATTCCTATCATTTATATTACATTTTTTAACTTTAAGTCATAAGTTATATTTTTAAAAAAATCTTAAACGAGCCCTTAATCATGATTCATGCTACACATTTATATTGAATAAATCATCAATCAATCAATATACTTATATAAAGGAGAAGACGGGAGGCGTTTAAGTGACGTCTCTCAAATAGTCTCCATTATATATTTATACTTTTTCAATTTTTTGAGTTAATAAATATCAAAAACTACAATTATCTTATATTCTCTTAAATATATTACCATCATTCGTAATATTATCCTAAAGTTTTTACCAACATCTTCCATTAAAATTTTTGAAATCAACTTGTCATCCTAATATTCTCCTAAAACTTATACTTTCTTTTAAAATAAACTTATCATCTTGATATTCTCATAAATTTCTTTTTTAATACAATTTCTTCTCTTTCTCCTAATATCAATTTACTATATTTATATTTTCATTAAAATATTTCTTTTAATTTTTAGCCTATGAAATATTACAAAGACAAGTATCTATAAATATTTATCATCATTCGCAATATTTTCCTAAAATTTCTACAGTATCTTCCATTAAGATTTTTAAAATAAACTTACCATCGTAATATTCGCCTATAACTTCTGCTTTTTCTCTAAATCAATTTACCATCTTAATAATTTCATAAATATCATTTTTAATATCATTTCTCCTAAAACCAACTTGCTATATTGCATTTTCCTATTTTTTTTAATTTTTAGCCAATAAAATACTACAAAGACAGATATATAAAAAATATGTTTTTTTTTATTTTTTAAATCATTATATATTATACACATGTGAAGAAGAAGACGAGTGCGATAAGGTGGCACCTCTCATATCATTTCAATTTATTTTTGTAATTTTCTCAAAATTTTATATTATTAAACAAAAAAACATTATATTGATTATTGAATAATAAATAACATTTTATGATATTAGATTTGTGAATAATGACAGAGCGAATCACCGGAGTTTACATGTTTAACGAGAGAACGACTTTTAAAACTACTTAATTTATTATATTTATTTATTATCTATCATTTTCATAATGACCAATATTATATAAAAAATATAAAAATGAAACATTATTTTAAAAGTCCACCGCAAAACGGGCTTAATGATGTAGTTAGAAAAATTAAAAGGAAATGTAAAATATAGGCACACACGAGCATATGCACAAGCACTATGATTTGGAAAAATTACAAGGCAACATTGCTAAATGAATAAACCATACCAATTTACTTGTTATATATTTAACTAATGCAACCACATCTGAAATTTTGAACTAGTATATCTTTTGTATGATGCCAACAGGTTCCCAAATTTGCATTCCAATTCAGCAAAGAAACTATTGCAGAAGCAAGTTAATAGAATACACACGGCCGCAGGAAAGGCCGATGTAAGAAAGTGTATGATGTAAACAGATCAATAGTTTGTTTACCTTATTAGAAGAAAAAGTTCCAGGATTTGTGAAATCTGGATACACACATGTGAAATCAGTAAGTTTGTTGCCTAAATAAAATATTAGGAAGAAAATTACGACTCATATGACTCATGAGGGCTTCCGATATTGCTAGAATATTGTGTACCCGATCATCAAGGTCAGGCAATTGGATTTCAAAAAGAGGTTGCAAAACCAAAAATATAAAGTGCGAAGCATTGATAAATGAACAATATCTACTACTTCATCTGTCCCATTAATTTCTATACAATTTTTTGTGGGATGTCCCATTCAATTCTATACATTTCAAAACTTACCCAAATAGTAAAAGTTTATTAGTATAAAATTCAACTACATCCACAACTTTCTCCCCTTACACTAACTTTATTCATTAAATATTGATTGGTCCTACCACTTTATCCAACTTTATACTATTTTTTTCACACTAAATTACTTTTTTTTTCTCTCTTATCTCACTATCTTATCAAAAGTAATGTTATTTTAATATATTATTGTCCTCCGTGCCCAAACCATTTGTATACAAATGGCGAGGACTGAGTGAGTATAAAATAAATAACTTGAGCAAAACATGTTATTTTTTTTGTCAAGAACGAAATAATTTTATTGATAAAATATGGAAATACAAAAGAGTATAACTTCCCAACACAAAGTTCATCATCTAACCGAAAGGCACGCAAGTTGCCTCCGGACATTTAGACAATAAAACTTTAATTTATGAAATAAATAACCCATGAAAAAGGCCTCGTTAAAAGCTCACAAAAGTAAAATCCTATGGGAAAAAACTCAGGGAGAAAAAAAGTGCCCTCTGTAACTCATATTTTATGCAAAACTAATAATAAATAGTGTCTTCCGATAATTATTAAAATCTCTCGTATCATCAATTTGAAACTAACCGATTTTGTGCTTCAAGATCCCTCGTTATATTATTTTGATATAAAGTCTGAAAAAGAAACAAAGTAGAACCTCTTCCAATTATCCTGAAAATAAGAACAAAAGAAACAAGAAAAAATATATTAAAACAAAAAAAAAAGGAATCTACATATAATACGGAATTAAAATAAAATAAGATTTAACCAAACGATATCTTTGGTTAGACACAAAATTCTCATTATAGGATACAATCAGTCATTAAAGACTCATAAAACCAATAAATGGTCAAAAGTCATCATATATGGCATTTCTGTATTGGTACAAATAAGTCACCTTACATGACATATCATCCTATAAATTGAGTTTTGAAGTCCATTTATTATAAAACTTAATGGCCCTTGAAATTCTTAAAATCAAAATAAAGGCACAATTTGAAAAACGTTTCTTAAAAAAGGTATCACCCATAATTACATAAGGGAACACAAAATAATGACAAGTTTCACGTATGGATGGCCAAAGAATCATCCTTGCTCCTGAACCCATATAATCCACGTAATCTTCTTGAATCTAGGAAGCTCATAAAGGATGAATCTATATATTCTTTATTAACTTATCACCACACTACAATTATTGAAATATACTTAAAACTAAGGATTAACAAGAACTATAACTGGATAGTTAAAATGGAGATGAGATGAATTAGAAAATGAAATTGACTTTGATTGAAAAAATATACATATAGTTGTAAGTTGCCACGTCTAACCAATTAACTAGGGATAAAGAATATTCCAGCAACAAAATAAAAGATAATTAATACTCCTTTTAAGAATCTCATAATGAAATAGTTTAAAAAACTCAGGATGTTCCGTATCAATAATGTTGGGCTTGCTGAGCAGCCTTAACTCCACATTAGTATGATATTTTCAGCCCTGGGCAAGGCTCGCACGGATTTGTATTGGGCACATCCCAAAAAACCTTCTACTAGTGGAGTTATTTGGCTGCTTATATTCTAGCAAATTGCCCCCCCCCCACAAATGATGTGGGACAACTCCTAACAATCTCCCACTTCACACATTGAACTCGACACCTGCCAAATCTGCCCCTGATTGTGTGATTAGCAAATTGCCCCTCCCACAAACGATGTGGGCCAAATTCTAACAATCTCCCCCTTCACACATCGAACTCAACACCTGCCGAATATGCCACTAATTGTGTGATTAGCTCCCCCTGGACCTATACTGGAATATTTCTGGCCTTCTGACTCCCCCTAGACCCATAATGGAAGGCCCATCTATCTTTTCCTCGAGCCCATATTGGGTAGACCATCTGACTCCTCCTAGATCCATTCTAGAGCCCACGTGAGATTGTTATGGACCGTCTCAACCATAACTCTGATACCACTTGTTAGGCTTGCTAAGCAGCCTTAACTCCACATTAGTATGATATTAGAAAATTGACCCTCACACAAACGATGTGGGACAAATCCTAACAATCTCCCCCTTCACACATCGAACTCGACACCTGCCAAATCTGCCACTAATTGTGTGATTAGCTCCCCCTGGACCTATACTGGAATATTTCTGGCCTTTTGACTCCCCCTAGGCCCATAATGGAAGGCCCATCTATCTTTTCCTTGAGCCCATATTGGGTAGACCATCTGACTCGTCCTAGATCCATTCTAGAGCCCACGTGAGATTGTTACAGACCGTCTCAACCATAACTCTGATACCACTTGTTAGGCTTGCTAAGCAGTCTTAACTCCACATTAGTATGATATTATCCGCTCTGGGTCAGACCCACACGGATTTGTATTGGGCACATCCCAAAAGGCTTTCTATTAGTGGAGTTATTTGACTGCTTATATACTAGCAAATTGCCCCTCCCACAAACGATATGGGACAACTCCTGACATCCGAGCAACCAAAAAAGCTCATGTCAATTGCAATAATAGATGTTAAGCTCATACCAATATGAGTCTGCTTTGTTTGTGCATATGCAAGCAACTCAATTAGAGGCTCAAACATTAAGTTATCAGTAGGGGCTAGGGCCGGGGGCAAAAGATAATTAATATTTACATCTTAACTCAACATCATTGGAGTACAAATGCAATCCAGGCTCCTTCTTAATGATAGCATCTTTCTCTTCATTTTGTAATTGCTGCAAAAATGCATCATATGAGCATTTTGCAATGTCAGCTCCAGCTGCCTGTCACAATAATGTGATTACAATGACCCTCCTTGAAACTTTTTAATTATCATCAGTTTCTGTAAGTCCATAAAACTTAAAAAATTGAAAATAGCTCCTCCACTTAATCACATTCTTCCTTAAAAATACTTTGGTTATTCAATTCTTTACACACACAAGTAAACCACCCCCCCCCCCCCTCTCAACTTATTCAACTCCAATTTAATTTCTTCTTCCATTTGAGATTTGTATTTCCCTACAGCCTATAGGAGTTTCTTCCAGTTACAGGGGATGTCTAAAGATTCAAGTGTGTCCTTTTTCTCACCAAAATGGCGGGAAAACTGCAACGTAGGCTGAATATAAATAAGCCTACTGAGTATTAATATGCATGGGCAAACTTTGCAATTAGGTCCGGGAATTTTGTATTTTGACAAATAATACTTAACAATCAAATTTCACTCGATTCTAACATGTGTACTGATGATCCTTATTAACATTGGGTGCTATACAGTATTAAGTTTAATTACATCGCTCCTTCCATCACATAGCACCGTGTGATGGCCTAGTTTATCATATCATCATAAATTGTATGGATCACATTCTCTTATCAATACCCACCAACAACCTACTTATCATAAGATTTTCAAATATGTGACAATAATTATAAGCAAATTGGTTTTCGTCAAAAATTACTATGAAAAGCTACGACAGTAACTGAGACAACTAAAACACATTTACACAAACAATTATGATGATGTTTGAAAACATAAAACAAGATAAATTATTAAGAGGGTTTATCTATATATTCTTAATGACTACTCCTTAATTTACCCATTTTCCAAATAGGTACCCATAACCCATATTAAGTATAAAATCACTAGATTCATGGATATATCCACAAAATTTACCCAATGGGTAAATAAATTTACCCATGACCCATATTAAGTATAAAATCTATATATCCATGGATATATCCATATAAGTTTACCCATTTTTTTACCCATCAAAACACTAAACATGGAAAAATTTTGAATTTTAAAATTTAAACATCTTATCTAAGGAAAGATTTGCATGATTTTCTCACATCTGTTACAACACTAATTCAATGATAATTATTGGTTTCCTTATTCTCTCTCATTCTTTATTTACACATTCAATTGTTTTTTTTGAAATTCAAATTTCCTTAATTATCTCATATCCAATCAAATTACCCAATTAATATTATATGTGTGTTACTCAAGATCCACAATTTTAGCCACGAATACGATAAAACTATCTATTCAAATATATCTACCTTCAAAACCCACTATTTCAAATTATATCAGACATTTATCTCTCTCATTCTTCTATTTTCAATTTTTTCCTTTTATTTGACTTTTTACTCTTTTTTTGTAATTTTAGTATAATTTTTTGTATTGATTTGATATGTCGTCTCTTTTACTCTTTCTTTTTTGTAATTTTAGTATTATTTTTTGTATTGATTTGGTATGTTTGTATAAATATTCTTAATCTACATTTATAATTTGAAATTCAAAAAGCAAGCTATCTATGGAAAAAGATTTTAGACTAATCAATCATGTATGATTTACTCCTTTATTTGTTATATTTTTAAATTTTGAATTTCATATTTATCTATAGAAACTATCACTCCTTGATTTGTAAATTGAGTTAAATTATTGATATATATACGTCTGTTATTCTTCTTCTCTCAAATTTTAAATCTCAGAATCTCATTTTCTTTCTTTCTTTTTGCAGGTTACATGTAGATTTTAATTGAGTTTCATTTGCTAATGAACAAACAGGTTAGTACATCATAGTTCTTCTTTTTTCTGTTTTTCTTTTAATTCGTCTCTGCACTCCTTTCTTTATGTAATTTTAGTGTTGTTTTTTGTATTGATAATATGTTTGTACTATTTCCAAGCATTGTTGGGTTAAGAATCCTTGGAGGTCTGTTAGTTATATCATGAGGGATTTTGTTATTATTTTGGTATTGCTGACGATGGCATTGCACTATGAGCATTACTTAATTTTGTAAAATATTACAAAGGTGAGTTCCTGCAGGAGAATCAGCCATAGAAGTCACCATCAGAACCATGGAAATATTGAGAAGGATGAATCTTGGGTTCCTGTAAAGTTTCTTCACTCTCATACTCATAACTCAAGAATTGTTTTTTCACAGTTCCTAATAATAAAATGTGCATCAATGTTTTTTATTTTGGTTTCAGCTACCAGAAAAGATATACAAAAGTCTGTCAGTCCATATTAAACTTGTGAGATTCAAGATTCCTTTTCCCATATTTGCATATCTTCATATCTAGTGAGAAATCATCTCTGTTTTGATAGAAGCTAACATATGTCTCTAAGTTCTTAGAACATAAAAGCTCATAATTTCTACGTATAATCTGCATAAATAACATATCAGCAAAAGTCCAGGGAAAAAAGGTTCACAGTTCAACCCATATAGTGATATATTTCACCTGAGTGAGAAGAATTTGGTGGTAACGTCGATATTGTATTGGACTGCAATACTAGCTTTCCTTGGCTACATGGCTAATACATTTGGCTAGGACTGCTACAGTTAATACTATTAAATTGCAATGATATTGCACCTTATATCATGTATCATGCAAAGAAGTGCTGATGCAATTGATAATGATGGAGGAAGCTAATGCTAGAGGAATGAATTGAAGTTTAACTGTAATGCCATATTTCAGTGTTAGTGTAGGTGATTTTTGCTAATTTGTAGTCTGTTGCTTAGTGAGCTTCAATTTTCTAAATTATGACCAAGTAATGTAAGATTGTAATAGTAAAGTAAATAGTGAGTGGGTTCTTCTTTAGTATATTTGGTCCAAGAGTATGTGAGACTACATGTTATGTTTAATAATTGTATTAGTATCTTCTTCGTGAGGTTTGAACTATCGGGGCTTGCTGTGTTCTATTTTAATATATCAATTGACTTTATAAAAAATGACGTTTTTATAGTTACAGAAATTGCAAAGTATATAAATAATAAATTTAGTACAAGTTGATTCATTTTTACATTTTATTGAAAAAATCAGATTAAAATGTATCATAGTATATAAATAATAAATTTAGTTTATATGCATACTTTTTATTGTATTTAACTAATAAAATTATTAAGTTCATTCAAATTATGTACAAAAAAATATTATGAAGATAAAAGTGCAATATTAAACTATGAAAAATTTGGATAAATTATGTAACCTTATGTAATATTGATTTTGAGGTCAATTATCTTTTGATATTAAAATCTCAAATATCGAATGAATTAATGAAAATCTCAAAAACTTTAAAAAAAGAGATAGTGTGATATTTATGTGATATTTTTATGCATTTCAAACTATATGCATACACAGTTTATATTTTCAAAAAAATTATATTTATCTGCATTTCAAAATCATTTTTATATTTTATGTAATTTTAATTTTTTTGACAGCAAATTATGTCGAGAAAAGAAATATTTTAATTTTATAATATTTTTTCTAAGAATTAATTTTATAATGCTTAAAATAGGAGGTGTCAATGTTAGGTGAATATAAGTAATATTAAATTGAATTTTTAATAAAAAAATTCCGTTAGAAAAATAATTTTAATGCACTAATGTTTACTATTGTAAACTGTATACATCAAATATAACATAGTGGTTGTCAATTAACATATTTTAAAATAACTTATGTAGAGTATTTATATATATATATATATATATATATATATATTTACAAAGTTTAAAGTGTGAGGTGTTGCCATGGCGAGTAATATTGAACTAAATTGTATATCAAAATTCAGCTATTTTGATATACTTTTCATTTGTCTATAGTATATATTTACCTTTTGACAATTAATGTAATTTATATAATTTTAAAATTTTTTTACATCAAACTGTGTCGAGAAAATAAATATTTTGATTTTATTATTTTTTTGAATAATTAATTTTATAATGTTTAAAATTGGAGGTGTGAGTTTAAGGTGGCTATCAGTAATATTAAAATGATTATTTAACAAAAAGTTTTTGTTGCAAAATAATTTTAATGCACTTATATATATTTTTGCAAATTGTATACATTAATTATAATATAATAGTTGTCAAATAACATATTTTAATATACCTTATGTAAAGTATATATATTTATTTTTTTAAAGTTTAAAGTGCGAGGTCGGGTGATACTGAACTAAATGGTATGCTATTTTGAATATAACTATATAATTTTTATTTGTATATATTTACCTTTTGACAATTAATGTAATTTTTATAATTTTAAAATATTTTAATTTTATTATCTTTTTCTTTGAATAATTAATTTTATAATATTTAAAATTGGAAGTGTCAGTTTAAGGTGGATATCAGTAATATTAAAATAATTTTTTAATAAAAAAATTTCGTTGTAAAATAATTTTAATGCACTAATGTTTTACTTCTACAAATTGTATACATTAAATATAACATAGTGATTTTCAATTAACATATTTTAAAATAACTTATTTCAAAGTTTAAAGTGTTAGGTGTGGGACACCGAGTAATGTTGAACTAATTGATATGCTTAACAATTGTATTAGTATTTTCTTCGTGAGGTTTCAACTATTAGGCTTGATGTGTTCTATTTTAATATATTAATTGACTTTGTAAAAAAAGAACTTACAGAAAATTGAATAGTATATAAATAATAAATTTAGTACAAATTTATACATTTTTACATTTTATTGAAAAAATCAGATTAAATAGTATCGTAGTATATAAATAATAAATTTAGTTTATATGAATACTTCTTATTGTATTTAACTAATAAAATTATTAAGTTCATTCAAATTATGTATAAAACAATATTGGATAGATAAAAGTGCAATATTAAACTATGAAAAGTTTGGATAAATTATGTAACCTTATGTAATGTTGATTTTGAGGTCAATTATCTTTTGATATTAAAATATCAAATATTAAATAAATTAATGAAAATCTCCAAAAAATTTAAAAAGAGATAGTGTGATATTTATATGATATTTTTATGCATTTCAAAATATATGCATACATAGTTTACATTTTCGAAAAATTATATTTATCTGCATTTCAAAATCATTGTTATATATTATATAATTTTAAATTTTTTACAGCAAACTATGTCGAGAAAAGAAATAATTTAATTTTATAATATATTTTTCAATAATTAATTTTATAATGCTTAAAATAGGAGGTGTTAAGGTGGATATCAATAATATTAAATTGAATTTTTATAGAAAAATTCCATTAGAAAATAATTTTAATGTACAAATGTTTGTTTTTGTAAATTGTATACATCAAGTATAAGTTGTCAATTAACATATTTTAAAATAACTTATATAGAGTATTTATATTTTTTTCAAAGTTTAAACTGTGAGGTGTCGCCTAACGTGATGGCGAGTAATATTGAACTAAATTTTATATCAAAATTTAGCTATTATTTTAAATATTTTAATTTTATTATCTTTTTTTTTGAAGAATTCATTTTATAATGTTTAAAATTGGAAGTGTCACTTTAAGGTGACTATTAGTAATATTAAAATGTTGAAGAATCAAAATTTGTGTCGACGGGTATTTCAACCATCCTTATGTTACTTCTATGTCATCTGTGTCGTTTTCAAACCTGATTAGCATTTGATAACATCATATTTTTTGTTAGAACTCTCATCTCCCTTTATAATCTAACTAAAGTACGTTATAAGGTTAATATCTAAAACAAGTGCATTACTGCATCTGTTTATTTATATATTTGGTTATTGTTGCAATTTCGTCAATATTATTTTGTGTATGATGTTCCATGCACGGGTAATCCTAGATTTATGTGAAAAGTTTAAATATAATATCGGTTTTAAGCATGTTGAAGGGGATTTTGACTCACAACAAGAAAATGGTTATCAAAACAACATGATAATCATCACACGCTGCTCAAACATAGGGGGTAAAAAAATGTGATATCACTGATACACATACTACATTATTTTTTTATTACTTATTCTTCTATTTCTTTTTATTTTGACATTAGTAGTGGCAAGTTTAAATACAACATATCTTATAAATATTCCAGAATTTAATTTTTTTAAGGGGAACTAATGAATATGCTTTCTGTCCGGGTGATTATGCTATCGATGTGCACATTTTTATACCTATATCACTTTCATCACCCTCAAATGCGAGTTACGCGTGACCGGTTATATTGTTACATTTCTTACCGTGTTAGACACAATATTCATGAAACAAGTTTTCTAAACTCTCAATCATATTCTTTGGATTACAATTGACAAAGAATATTATGGATACACAAACTCTCAGTCAATTAATCAATGAAAATAGTGCATATCTGTTTAAAAGTTGAAAATATTATGCAACTCTACCATAATCAACTTCATTTAACTGTACTATATATTCACATGATTGGGCTCTCAACCTATACTCAAACATCAGAAGAACATAATAGAGATATACAGCCTTGATTTTCTCAAATATAAATTGAAGTTTTATATTAATTTATTAAGTTTCTCCTCTTCTTGCATTCAGATATGAACGACCATCAGCATTTTTCCTCTTTGGATGCTACTCAAGTAGCTTGGAAATTGAATGTTCGAGTGACAATAATGTGGATATCAAGGAATAACCATGGGGAGGCAATCATGCATAATCTTATTCTGTGGGACTGTGAGGTGTGATTTAATTATATTAGTTGCATTCGAACCATTGTTCATATCTCTTGGCGCATATTCTGCATATTAACATCCTAATTTTAATTCCGATGATGAGAAATCATGATTTCTTCTGCAACAAGATATGATCAAGATCATGATATGTTCCTGGATTTCTCCTTCATCAGGATTTGAATCAATATCAGGATATGAATCAGGGTTTGTTAGCATCAGGATTAGAATCATCATGTGATTACAATCTTAACTTTCAATTAGATTCTCCATGATTACAATTCACATAGAATATATTATGGCTACACAAATTCTCAGTCAATTAATCAATGAAAATAGTGCATATCTGTTTAAAAGTTAAAAAGATTATGCAACTCTACCATAATCAATTCCGTTTAACCGTACTATATATTCACATGTTTGGGCTCTCAACCTATACTCAAACATCAAAAGAAGGTAATAGAGGTACACATTTTTTATTTTGTCAAATATACATTGAAGTTCCATAGTAATTTATTAAGCTTCTCCTCTTCTTGCATTCAGATATGGACGACCATCAGCATTTGTCCGCTCTGGATATTACTCAAGTAGCTTGGACATTGAAGGTTCGAGCGAACAATCCCATTTCTCACATCTATTGGAGCATACTGTACATATTAACATCCTGATTCTAATCTTGATGCTGAGAAATCCTGATTTCTTATGCAACAAGATATGAATCAGGGTTTGTCAGTATCAGGATTAGAATGAGGATGTGATTACAATCTTAACTCTCAATTATATTCTCCATGATTACAATTCACATAGAATATTATGGCAAATTCAGCATTAGGATTAGAATCAGGATGTGAATACGAATAGTATATTGTTTCATATTTATGTTTTTGGTTAACTTTTCTAATAACATTTGCAGAACACACATATGCTTGCAATCTTGCCATTAGCTATTTGGAATCAATTTGTGATTTTCATGACATCTACTGTTCAAGAGACTTCCAACAAATCTTTTGGAAAACTGGAGAATCATTTTGCAAATTATAGAGCATTGATATGGATCTGTGCTGATAAAAAAAATATTTTAATTGTATAAGGTTTAAACGACGAGGCGTCGCAATAATTTTAAAATACTTTTGAATAAAAATTTTCCTTTAGCAGAATAATGACTTTTGTTTTAATGCACTAATTTATATGTTTTGTATATGTATTCAGGTAAAATATTATGGCTTTCAATTCAACAGTTTTAAAATAACTTATATTAGTATTTATATCTTTTAATTTTCAAAATTTTAAACTGCGAGGTGTCGCCGTAAGGCGACGCCAAGTAATATTGCACTATTTTTTTTTATTTAAGTTATATATATAGTAATACAGTTAGAGAGTAATTGTCAAAAATTGATTTCAAATTCACATGTGTAAGCAATATATGTAGAAATATAACATTGTAGTTTTCAATTCAACTGTTTTAAAATAACTTATATTGAGTACTTTCATTTTTTAATTTTCCAAATTTTAAACTACGAGGTGTCGTCGTAAGGCGATGCCGAGTAATATAGAACTAATTTTTTTATATTTAAGTTATATATATAGAAATACAGTTAGAGAGTAATTGACACAAATTAATTTCAAATTCATATGTTTACGCAATATATATAGAAATGTAACATTGCAGTTTTCAATTCAACGGTTTTAAAATAACTCATATTAAGTATTTACATTTTTTTAATTTTCCAAATTTTAAACTGCAGGGGTCGCCGTAAGGCGACGCCGAGTAATATTGAACTAATTTTTTATATTTGAAATTTATATACAGAAATACAATTAGAGGAGTAATTGACAAAAATTGATTTCGAGTTCATATGTTTAAGCAATATACGTAGAAAAACATATATGTGAAAATTAACTTTAATAGATTCTTTTATTCTTAATATACAAGTATAATCCACTGTCAACTTTCATTATTGAAGTAGACACCATTATATAATGCTATACAAAATTGAAATATCTGATTAGTAATGTTTAGACGGTAATAAAAATCAACCAAGTTTTTCTATATGCCAAATCTATTCACATATTGTGTACCAATCTAATGCAAAGTTTAAGCAGGAACAAGATTGATAAAAATATTCTCATACTTTAAAGAATCCTCATCGTGTACTATTTATGTTATGTAATATTTACTGGATTTTTTAAAAAAGTATTTAATTAAAAAAAATATTTACTCAGTTTTGTTGTACAAATTATTAAAATATTGACTACTAAAAACGTAAAAGAGAAATGTTAAAATATGAGTTAAAAGACTTTTAATTGGTTAAAATATGAGAGAAAGAAAACTAAATTAAAATACTGAGATTTAACGTTAAACTATAATATCAATTTTATATTTTAAAAATAAACGGAACCTAAATAACTGTAATAAATAAATTAAATAAAACTAGAAGATAACCGTTTATGTTATAAAAATTATAAATTTCGTGAAAAAAAATTCAAAATCAAAGAAATTTCGAGCACGCGTAGCGCGGGCAAAAAGTCCCTAGTTATAACTTAAGAGCTCCTGCATAATCTTCACTATCTTCTTCTCCACTACTGCTAATTCTGAGCTTCAAACTTTGGTTTACAATGCTCATCTTTCACCATAAGGAAACTAGTTGAACAAACCGCGCGAAAATGTTTTTAACAAAATATACGAATAACTACGTTAAAAAAATGAGTATCCGACATATGAACTGAAAATGAAACACATAGGCGACACTGAAATGTGTTATGGTGGTTTCCATAGTAACATGTTGCTTACGCAGGTAGGAATAGAGTAGAAACCTCATCTAAAATTGGCAGGAAATTTTTTTTAGAATAGTGTTAAAATTGTTGGAGATATTTATTTCCTTGCCACCAAAAAGTATATCATCAACTACTAAAAATTTAAACTTATAAGTAAATATATTGTGTACAGTGTACATAACAAAGGAGTAAATAGCATACCAGCGCCAATGCCAAAAGCCTGACATAAAAAAGGTACTGAACAGGAACAAGTATATGAAATCTATTAGCCATGTTGTGAGGGATGGATTTTCCACATAAAATTATAGAGTAATATATGCATTGTTATTAGGTACCCGACCATGATTTAGTTTTGTCACAATCTATTAGAAAGCCATCTTTTTTAATGCAATCAAATTTAGATCGGTTGGCAAGAGCAATAAGATGACTTATAAGGCATATACGTGTCACTCTAGACAACCAGGAACTTTACAATATAACCAAACCAAATCATAAAAAATTCAAAAATAGGTTGTTCATCAAATTTCACATATTTTTAGGTAAGAATAAAAATAATACAGTTTAAGATCATGTTGTGTATCCACCTATTTTTTTGGTCATACTTTTTATTTTAAGTTCCGAATCTGCAAAAGATTGTCACAACATTTTGGTCCTCAACCAAAAGCTACTGAATGTTGGCGGCTTGATTTTGAGATTATTGTGTACAGGTAGTAAAGTAGCCACCAAAGTACTTGATGATTATTTTTCTTCCAAAACCTTTTAAGAACCCGTTTTTGCTAATTTAATCAAATTCAGATCCACTGTCGAGAGGAATTAGATGTCTTGTTAGGCATATATGATATATGTGCTACTGTGGAAAACCTGTAACCTTAGAATTTGATCAAACCAAATTATAAACATCTTAAAAGAGACCGTTCATCCAATTCCACATAATTTTACGATAAGGATAATAAAATAACACTACTTATAGATTGCTCAAGACAAAATTTCCCGAGCACCTTAGGAGTCTAAGATCAAGCTATGCAAACTCTTACTTTTTTTGTCACACTTTCTATTTTAACTTTCAAAAAGCTTGCTTCTTCACAGTCTTCTGGTCCACAACCAAAAAAGGTTAGATTGTCGTTGTAAATAACCAAGTGAAAGCGAACAAATCTATAAAGAAGTCAATATATCTATAAAGAAATGTGAAAGTAACAATACCTCAATTTCTACACAATTTTGGTCTTTTATACTCTCCATGCCTTGAATGAGGAATATGCATAAGAAAAAAAAATATGGCAATATGGAGCACTGAACATAGAAAAACGTATATAATGTATAAATAGTGTACATATGATGTCACAATTATGAATTAACCCAAATAAAATTAGAGAGATTGAACACTCAATATAGGAAAACACCTATAATGTCAAAGTATTGTGTATCTGATTCCACAATCATGAAGCAGGCCAAATGAATTTAGAGAGATTGCTCACAGATAACCAAAAAACACATAGTATTATTAACAACTAAATGGCACGATGATAAGGTCACCATTTGCGGATATAACAATGCTTTGGGCAACCAAGTTAGATGGTACCGTTGCAGTGTTGTGACCAGAGTGTTGAACATGATGCTGAGAGGTGTGCCTTGAAGCAGAACATAACAGATCACATATCTGCATGTAACTAAAATCATATATCTTAATGCGAGAAGATGGAAACCTGTGTTCATACGACGACAAACCTAAATACTCTGAAAGAGAATGAATGGCAGAACAACACTCCGCATACAAGTTTTGGAAAAAAATACATAGCTAGGGCTGTTGACGTGGTATCTCCGAGAGAAATAATGGATATTGGGGAAAAATACTCTTTGTTACCGTTTCAAAATCGGTCATAAGCATTGTCATAGTTGAGAAAATATGTAAACTTCATATTTCTGAAAGCCAACTGCCTGACTTCCAAAATAATGATAATGCAATCAGACACCTGGAACGCTCCTAAAGCAAATAAGTCCAAGTCTTGTTCTATCTTTCTGTTTTTTAAGTTTTTCCAAACTTTTACAGTGATGCACTTCAGAACTACATATATGCAGCTATATTTTCAACTAACAAAGATAAATGCAAAGAACCTTACCTTACTAAGATCTAAGTTGGATTGCTTAGAATAGCGATCTGTTTAATTTGATGAAATATGGATGTCAGTAGCACTGCAATAACTCAATAGAATGAAAAACAAACACCAAATGACATGTGAGCACATACAGTAAAAGAGGAAGTCAACAGGGATCTTCCGAGTAAAAAGATCAGCATGCCATCTTTCTCACCAACTGAGAAATGATATTCAACCGTATTGACATTACCTTAAAATTTATATTGAAGTGAAGAAGTTTTTGGAAGAAATACCTAGCCAGGGTTGCTAATGTGGCATCTCCTAGAAAATATAGTCCGAGAGAGAAGATTACCAAGGAATGGCAGAACGACACTCCGCATTCAAGTTTTGGAAGAAATACATAGCCTGTCAATTAGTTTCAAAAGGAGAAATCAATTGAGCTAATTGTGAATTTAATTTTTTGATCCACACACAAATAAACTTAGTATTGAATCTGCATAGACATATGCTAATAACGATTTTGAATGCAAGCTGAGCCAAATGCAGAAAGCAAAAAGTGTGTACATAAAAATACAGAGACAAAAATGGAGACATGTAGGTACCTCATGTTCACTAAATATTCCACAAATAACTTTTCGCTACATCTTTAATGTTATTAATCCACAGTCTATTATATATCAAGTCAAGTCAAAAGACTACCAACTTTAACATATATCAAGTCAAAAGACTACATATCTGAAGGCGGACAAATGAAATTCTAATTTTGGGATCAAGGAAATGCAGTAACCGACTGGGTACCAAGCAAAAGGGAAAGATAATATGTTTCGACTAACATTACACTAACATTTTAACTCTTCCCTTGTCACATAATTTGTTTACTCATCCAATCCATTCCGTCCAACTAATAAGTATATGTACAAAATTATTGTCCATAATGCAGCACAATTGTAAGCAATACAACATAAAATGAGCAGGAGAGTTAACATATTAAAAAGAGATTGACTGGCATTTCTGATAAAAAAACAGGAATAAAAACATACAAAGGGGCGGACTCTACCATTAGCATACTCCATCACAATTGTCAAATGTGTTAGTATATTAATAAAAAAATCACAAAATAAGATCTTCCAATTTCTCATTGATTATAAATAATTACAAATAATTTCAAAATATCAATTAGTAAAAAACACAAAAAATCAGGACAACCAGTACCTTAAGCCAGACGTAGGACTACTTATAAACACTAATTGCAGGCCCAATTAATTTTGTGATACTAAATACATTTGTAGATAAATGAAATCCCCCTCCATACAAAGTTGTATGAAGTCAGATGAATTTCACTATATTACCACTGGCAAATGGCAAACTTTGGGGATGCAAATACTCTCCGACCTCATCCATGACCAATAAATAATGATTCAGGTTCTTCAATCTATAAAGCACAAAATAACTAATTTAAAAAATTATATTTACAGAGTGCAGTGGTGCCTTCAAGCTATACATATATCAAAACATGAATTAAAAATGGTAAGATATTGAAATCACTGAAATTAAAAAAAATAAAAACAAAATTGAAATCAATAAAATTGTAATCGATTAAGAAGAGAACTTACTTTTTGCACAAATTACTAGATAACCGGAAGTGAGTAAACGAAGAAAAGAGATTTTTTGAGTTGAAGAAGAGGTCTTTGTCCTCGATGTCGATGTTGATGACGATGAGAATAGAGCAGCTCCAAAAATACACTTAATACCACTGGCAATGGCAAACGGCAAATGATGATTATGACATTTTATAAGTTGTGAGCTAAGTAGTTGAGGGGTTGTACCGGAAGAGGCCTTTCATTTTCCAAGGCTCGGGGAAACAGAAAGGTGTAAATCAGATTAATAAAAAGAAACAAAAAATGGAAAAATTAGGATGGGAGAACAGGAGCTCCGAGCAGTGCCATGTCAGATACCTGTGATCCTCCTTTATATAGATATATAGACGTTTCAACAGCTAGCTAAAGAAGCGGTAGGTCTTGTATGAAGTAATGATTGAATAACCCCCACCGATCGTCGCTAAAGTCATCAGCAAAAATCCCAGTACAACCAAAGTCTGAAAACATCAAAATTTTGAAAACATCAGCTAAAACATAAACAAAATTATGGTCAATCCCGTAAGTTAATAAGATGAAGAAGTATGGATACGTACCCAGTTAATCCACCAGGATAACCCAAACTTCTGAGGTTTAACCAGCCAGAGCCAGATCAAGCACGGAAGCTACACAATAGCAAAAAAATGAGTTAGCACTAAGTTCAAATAATTGTATAAGCACATGAACCTACACAAGCACATTATGCTCGCCACTTACAAAATATGTTGTAGGGGCCAAGACAAGTCCACCGAAAAATCCAAGTAATCCACCAAAGAAAGGAATTGCAATAGCGATGACCATTGTGAGTGCTGCAGCCAATAAGATGTACAGAAAATGAAACTCCAAACTCAGGTACAAAGAAATATTAAGGGCATATTTAAATTGAAATCAGTATTAAAATGCTTACCAACAAAAATAAATCTGACTGATAAGCGAAGCCATTTAGAAGGCTTGAATTTCTTTTCTTTCACCAAATACGTCTCTATCATATCAAACAAAGGGATAGCATATATCTGTATGTAATAGACGAGAGCTGGTTAAGATCGAGAATAATAGATCAAACTAGCTAGCAGATACAAGTTAGCTACAATGCACATACCTGGTAGCCTCCAATAACATGAACAACGACGAACATATTGGCCATTGCGATAAGCAATTTGGCTTCTCTAGTGTTATAAGGATGTTATCATCTACAGTATTTCCAAAAACATAGTATCCAACAAGGGCAACTGGGAAGTAACACAATGCAACAATGACATATGCAACAACAACACCTCTCCACATTGGTTTTTTAGAGGGATTTTCTGGGGTTGAAGGAATTGTGGCTTGAATTTCCAGTACTACATTGTGACAGGCAAAGGCAAAAGCTATATTCCCCATTGCACTAAAGAAATTCAAGACATTATCACTTGTAGTTTTGTTTCTTAAAGCGTAATCCACTAGATGAATGGGTCCCTTGTAAGCCGAAACTGTCCAAGCAATCATCGAGTAACTACACAAAACAAAGAAATTATAAGGATCGAGGAACGTAATAATGTTATAGAATATGTCAAACATATGGTGATGGTCTGTATACTTACCAAAAGGACATGATAGCAGCAGCTAGAGAGACACAGGAGATGGAGTTAAAGCTGGGAAACAAACTGAGGCCAAAGTGAACAGAGCCAAATATAAGAATGCACCACGTAGTTCCTAAAGGATGTGAATTTGGGGAAACCAAATCTTGGAACTTCTTCAGTGATTTGCCTCCGGTGACCATGTAAACAATACAAGTACTGACTTCAACAACAACCTGCAAGGGAACAACAATCCGAAGGCCAAGCTTTTCACCAAAAGCAGCTTGCCCTAGCTCATGATATCTATCTAATCGTTTGCCAGAAATGATTTCATGCATCTCTACCATTTGCCATAGAGTGTACAATGTTATTATCCATGACAGAACCAGTATGACAACTCCAGGACCCCTGAAAAAAGAGGCATATACATTTAATCAGCTATTAGAGGTCAAGTGTGCGTGTGTGTGCATGAGTTTAACTATAAAAGAAAGAAAGAAAGAAAGTGAAATTAGAAAGAGAAAGCATACCATCCAAGTTGAGACATTGCAAAGGGAAGGCTAAGAACACCGGCACCAACCATGGCAGTGACATTGTGAAAAGCAGAGTAATACCACTTTGCATTCCGTACTGAAGTTATGGGAGGCCATTCATCAATAGCCTTTTCCTCAGCTGTTCGTGTATCGGTAGTATTCTCCATGTTTCTGACTAAATTATTCAGAAGAACATATATTAACAAACAAACAAACCAGTATGTCAAAGTCCTATCACAACACTTGCGTTAGTAACTTAGTATGGATATACTATATTACAACCCTAGTGAGCGGTAGCAGAATACATACATAAAAAAGAACAACTAATGAACGTATAAACAGAGTGCCAGTAAATCATAAGCTGTCAAAATTAGTTGTTCCCACCGTACATTATGGGTGTAATATTCAAGTTGAAGATATGATGATATCGCTTACCGGCCTGGAAAATTCTGAATATCTGACAAAAATATTTGATGTTCAAGTTCAACACGTGAAATATAACGTAGTATCACTAACCTCTGAATATGAATTTATGTACCAAGGGGTCTATTTTTATAGAGCAAACATATCCAATTCTACCTCTAGTTGGCATAGGACTGCATGTATGTACAATACAAGGAAATACTCAATTTTTGATTAATAATTAAAACAAATTTATATATTATTTTTAAATTGAACAATGCATCTTCAGGAGGATTATATAAATTTTCTAATGATATAAATTTTGAAGTTTATTTAATTATCATATATTAAGAGTAACTAGGGAGCTTTGCCGCGCGCTACGCTGCTAGCCAAAAATATATTAATTTTATTAATTTTCACAATTGGCACCAAATTTTTGTTGTAACCATTTTTTTATTTTAATAGTTTATTTTTCGCTTTTGTCGAGTTTAGGTAATAGTTTATCAAATAATATTTCCATGAATAGTTTAAACAATACCAAAATGAAATAATGTGAATTAATTTTATTTAAAAAAGATAAACATACAATACAACAGTATTAATATAAAAAAGTATGTACTGTATTATTATTAAAAAGTATATATAGCGGCAACTTATTAAAGACTTTTCAAACGTATGTCATGTATTAATATAAAACATAAGAATTATTTGAATTTAATAAAAAAACGTTAATAGAACATTCATATTTCCATACAAATTATAAAGCAAAGTATAATGTTAATTTAACATATAAATGTATGTTTTTAGGATGGACAAAATACTTGAATAATACAAAACATATTCCAACAACAAAAGGGAAAAGTAAATCAGCATATAGTGTACAAAACTCACTTACAGTTCACACACTCTCTCTTCCAATTTGAATTAGAAAAAACTCACTGACAATTCATAGACTCTTTCTTTCAAATTTGAAGCTGATTATAGGTTAGAGCTTGAAGTGCCTCATTCACTACCATAACTAATCCATAGCATTTCATCGAGGATACTAATTTTGAAAAGAGGTAATTTGTTCAATTTTCTTATAATTTTGTCATTGTTATAATAAGAATTTGATGTTACATTTGTCGTTGAATGTAAATTGATGCATAAATGGATCTAAAAGAAATTTAGATATGTTTTGGTTGTACAAAAATAGATGTCCATATTTATATATTTATTGTAAAACATTATGATTTTTTAATGTGTTGTCTCTAATAGTTTTGTACCTTCTAGGCTATCAATTCATATATTTACAACAAATTTGATTTATGTGAAAAGTTTGTCGTCATTATATTTTGTTTTAAGGATCAAGAATGGCCTATCTATGTAAAATGTATTCATGATGCAGTGCTTTTTAGTAATGAGTGAAATTGGTTCATTTAAGAAACACAAATTAAAATTGGCGATATCATTGCTCTCCAGCATACTGAAATACCATTTAAGTTTAAATTATGTGTTTCTGATGAATCTGTCATTCCAAAAGAGGGGACTTATGGAGGTATCTTGTCATTGACAGCTTATATTTAAAAACCTGAAATTTTTAAATTGTTTGCCATGTTGGATTTTAACAGCTGAGGCAAATGATGTTCAGCATTATGCCAAGTTTTTGAAGGTTATTACAAATCATACGTTAGAATTCGGGGCACTGGTATGTTTGTATTTTTTTCTGGTTTTATAAGGAGTCCATCACTAAAATGAGGTCTTTCATATCATACGGAAGTACGTTGTACGTGAGGGTTACATTATGCTTTTTGAAAATTGCGGTACTTCAGACTCTAAGATTTCTGTTATTAACACAGGATGCATGAATCACATTCGTAATTGTTGTGGAACATACCGCTTTCAAGATTTCATGTTTCCTTCATGTTGTGAAGAACTAATTAAGATTGACGATAGTTTCAATGTAAAATCATAAATAATTAATATTTTCTTTATATGATATCAATAAGATACAGATGGTTTTATGTGTTTGTGTCATGGTACTTTGAGTGATAGTATTCAAGGGAATTCCTGAAATACGTTTCTTTATAAAAGTCTTTTTGTGTTTCATATTTGAACCTATTTACATTTGGTCACAAATTTGTATATGCAGGAGTATATTGATGATGAATTGGGTATTGTCTGTTGGTTGTCACAGACTCACTCCTAGAGAAATGTTTATGATGAGAGTTATGGAGACTTGTAGTTACCAAAGTTTTAGGTAACTGACTTGCAGTTATTTAACTACACATTATAGAACAGACAATTATCAAAATTTGATGCTTATAAAAGGGAAAGGTACATGACCTCACACATACAATCACATTAACACAAACACCCTCTCTTACACCTTCTCTTATATAGAGTCAACAATGAATTCACGCAGTGCAAAGAGGAAATGATGGTCATGGATTAAAAATGTGGCAATGGAAGAGTTGAACCAATTGGTTGTCACTTGCGCAGATTTCAACACTGATCTGGAAGATGCAAATGTTTTCTTCTCAGAGTTGTATGCATCCATGAAATGCAGGCAATCTGATTTGTTTGCTCGTTCGGTTGGCTTCCAAGAACAGTTAAAGTATTCTTAACATGTCTATTTCTTTTCATGTCTTACCAATTTCTGGATATTTGTTTCATAATTTTATCTCTCTCCTTTACATCAATATAGAAGATATTTTGCAGAATGGATCAAGGAAAAAACGTGGAGAATCATCCCAAAGCAGTGACGAAATTCCACCATCTTATATGGGAAATCCACTCAGATTCCTAGGTGATACGTCCACCTCCCTACGTGGTCATGAGACAACCTCGAAACTAAACGCTGCAGAGATGGTGAATGGCTTTCAAAAGTTTGGTGATGGGTGGAAGGAACATCTTGCTAATTTGAATGGCCAGGCTGATCAGTTGATTGAAGCAATTGGTAGAATTCGCATATTAGTGGATGATTATGGTCGCAATATATGATTCATATTTCAGTATATTATTAGAAGAATGTTAGTATGTTAATGTTTAATCAACGTTACTATAAATTAGTGACAATATTATTCTGCAGAAAGTGTTTATAAGATTATTGGATCAAAGTGAACATTGTTGTTATCTATATTCAAATTACATCATTGTCTTCCAATCTACATGGAAAAGAGTATCATTTATTTTGTATGTTATTCCCATTTGTAATAGCAACATCTAAAATTATATTCACATGTCATAAGTAAACATTGATTTCGGCAATGACATATAACAAATGATTAGATGAGTAAAACATTCATATGAGTCTACATTAAAATTTATTCTAATTCATAAAAGAAAGTTTGGCTGAATACTGAAATCTCAAAACAATCATCTTTAAGATGACAAAAACTCAAATGTAATGCAAAATAGCAGACATTCCAGAACACAATCTGGCTAAATCTTATTATGAATAAATTGATTACAAATGTGTAGGGAAGACTTCACGTCAAAAGTAGTTTATTTAGACTGCTCCACCAAGTATGATGTAGACACAATAGTACACAACATGTACATTATAGTTTATACAATTCAATCATGTTTATATCTCTCCCAGTACTAATAATTTACATTACCCAAAAAGTGTTTTTATACCTTTGCCTCAACACCTCAACAGCCGGATGATTAATATTGAAATAAATCTGTGAACATGATGAACTTCTTATCTGCAGTGAACCTATTAGAAGCAATTTACCAATAAGAGTTAGTTTTCACCATGAAAAACAATTATAGTTTCTAGTAAAGATATGTAGATTGACAGTAAATGTAACAACCCAAATCCGGGGTCAAGATTTGGTGTCACTAAACAATCTTTACATAAAATAAAAGAATATTCAATTAACCCCTTAAATCTGGATCATTTACAGGTTGTGGTATGAAACAAGAATCTAACTTTCTTCAATTCACATCAACTACAATACAAGTGCAAATACCTTAATGCTAATGTCCTTGGCATATTTTCCTAACATCTTCGTTCTCTCGCAGCGGAGATTTCTCTAACTTCTGCTGTCTAACGAAAGCTATTCACTTTTATCCTAATCTGCTTCTGAATGAAATAAGAATTTACAAAGCAAGAGTGAGCCAAAAATGCCAAGCACGTATATAATTTGAGTTTCAAACATTAATATCAAAGAAAAGAATTCCGGACAAAATCTTTAAACAATTTTAAACGATTCTACTTATTTGAGTGAGTTGAGCGAATAAACATTGGTTGTCGCCAGCCTTTGATTATAAATCCAAAAGTGATAAGTGATTCCCAGATTCATCTCCTGAATCAGGGTTTTGTCTAGTTTTGGAATCATACCTTTCGAGAGAGAATGCCGCTAATGGCGATCAACAACAAATTAGAATGGACACTAGTTCGCATCTATATCCTGCTGATCAGTCAGGATACAATGCAGATCTATACCTACCTGTATAGATCCAGTCGGGTCCCCAAGCACTACGGCCCATCTCAAGGCACCGGTCATATCCCGATCCTTACGATTAAGTAAAACTTAATCCAACAATATCACTATCCAGCCCGTGGAGTAATTTGATGTCAAATCATTTTGAATTCAAAACATCCCAATTCAGGATTCACAAATAACCCGAAAGAATGGGTATTTGCTCAAGAGAGCAATCGAATTATAGGAACAATAATGAAAAGAACAAGCATAATCAGAGTAATTGCAGCGAAATATAAAACATTTAACTATTCTGAACTTAGAATAGGAATGAAGAAATAATTGCAGTATTTTAAAAGAAAGTTCAGGAATACTTGCCTCAATAAGCTTTAATCGCTATTACTAGTTGACTTTGGTTCGATCTGGATGTTCGACTTTATCGTTAAACTACTATTCCATTCTGGATACGATCCCAACACTCAGGTCCTTCGATTGGAACTTCTTTGATCTCGACGTCTAATCACTAGATCGTTCCTAGTCCGATGTCGATACTCGAGTTTTCCGTTTAGGACCTACAGGGTTAAAATACCCTAATTCAGATAATCGTTTCGCTTAACATAACACCACTATCATATTCTACCCATACCATTTCATAACCAAATTCGTATTTATATGTATTATTGAAATACACATAGCAATTATGGTCCACATCTTTGAAACTCGGTTCGGTGTTTGTTTTCGGAAAGTACGTATATTCGTTGTTTGAAAATGATAGGGTAATTGATTATAAAATATTTTTGTCACAACACACAACTAGGTTCGTATGATATAATTATTTACTTTCGTTCGACATCTCCGATAATTATAGGTTACGTTCCTGTATTTTCGGAATTAATTCCCCGAAAATCGGGCGGCGTCTCCTTTATTTATCGGCCTACCCGTCGAGCAATTCGACGTCAATCACAACAACAAACGCTATACAATATAATTCACAATCCACTTCATCAATCCCTTCCACCAATACGAATTTACTTTATTAATTATTATTATTCATTTTCGTTCCAAAATTTATTTTACAACTAATTTTATTTCATTTATAAATGTAGGACTCAGATAAAAATCATCACCGTCCACCGTCGGCTCGTCGAGGCTCATCGCCGACGGCGGTAAAATTCGCGGGTTCCCATTTATAACGGATGTCCGACACGAATTTTACCGATATATCAAATAATCCCCGCATAAAAATATATTTTATTTTCACGAACCAATCAATTAATTAATTTTTTTCTGCAGAAATTAAGTATAATAAAATAATTAAAAAATCCAAATCAAACACGTGCATACAACAGGCATCAATCGGAAAACACCCCGCCACCAACATGCGCAACCACGCGCGGGCGGACGGAAAAACACAGAACCGACAATAATTAATCGGAGCAAAAGCACAAGCTCACACAGAGGACTAACAACACATACACATGCATCGATGAATGCACAGACGCACATATACAGACTGAGATACACACGTGAAGCACGAACACGCGCCACCACCGTTACCCAGCCGGGGAGCCGGCGGCAACGGGGCGGCCTGAATAGAAAACAAAGACAACCACTCACCATAACAGAGGTTTCAGGTGGAGGAGAAGAGAGAGACTCGAAAGATTCGGCTGATAGAGAGAGAAAGAACTTGAAGAGAGATTGAGCAGAGGCGGCAACAATGGAGAAAGGGGGTGGGGGTTTTGTTAAATCATTTTTTTTCTTTCTTTATTTTATTTCCGTTGTTATCCGGTCTCGTTCCTGAATCGCGAATGTATTATTACGTATCGCGTGCAAAAACAATTCATCGGAAATATATACAATAATTCAAAATAATTCTAAATGTTTCTTAAAATCTCCAAATATTGAAAATTAATAAAAATAACATTTTAAGACATTTTCAAATTGCAGATCAGACCCGCATTTAACAATTTAATGAATAAATGTATAGCTGAATAAAAGCCAGAAAGTTTCCGAAATAATTTTGAAATTCTTTAAATATTCCAAACTTAGTAAAATAAAATTTTCATGATCTTTGAAGTATTATGGAATTAAATATTGATTTTACAATTTAATGAAGTCAGAAAATTATTTAAAATTAAATAATTAATAAAATATTTATTTCTAAATTTGATAAACCCCTAAAAATAATAAATAAAATTATAGAACAACAAAAATAATTTTCGAAACAATTTTAGCATTTATAAGAATAAATATTCAATAAAATCACTTTAAAAATGAATTAAGTTCATACAGCTCGATAATTAATTATAAAATTAATCTGCGCATCCAACAAATCATAAACAATTAATAATACAACAACAAATAGCTGACAGAACCATCACATATTTTATTTGTTTAATAATTCGATAATTATATTTATATATCGGATCTGAAAATAGGTTACTTAGCCGTCAAGTAACTAAAAAGATGATACAATTTTAATACCAGACTTGGATAATTATCAAAACAGAACTTCCTATAAAAGTCTTTACACGAAAACGAGGTAGTAATATCTCGCCTTCTGAGAATACAAATTTTTATCGATCTATAAAATGATTAACGTATCAAAAATTTCACACCAGGACTCGTACAGGTCAAACCGTTCCCCGGATCGAAAAAGTCGAAACACGAAAAGTGTTCAGAATTATCAGATTAGGTTAGGAAGGAGATTTCGTAAGAGTTTTGGGTTGTAAAAATGCAAAAACGGTTGAAGTGGGACGATTTCTGATTCTAAAAAGTAATTTTATAATTACGTAAAAATAATCATTATCAATTCTATAAATCCTTATAAAATCATATAATGATCCAAAAATTACCAGAAAAATACCAAAATCACCTATATTTAATTCTGGATAATTAAAAACTATAATATCTAATTTTTATCAGAAATAAACATCCAAATATTATTATCCATCAACAAATAATTCACCAAAATTCACATAAAAATCACATAATAATTATTTATTGATAAAAATAATTACATAATATTTCACAGACGTTACATCCTTCCCCCCTTAAAAGGATTCTGTCCTCAGAATCATGCTAAGGAACAGACGATGCTAATTTTTTCGAGTATCTTAAAATTTCTCGGAACTCATCACTTTAATCACCATTCAACGGTCCCCTACCATCATCAAATTTATCAGTTGCTCATGCAACCCCTAATTCAATCTTTACTTCATACATTTGGAGCTAAATTATTCTTCATGGTCATACACACATGAATGTCTTATGAACTCGTTAAACCTATGACAACAAGACCAACTCATTCATAATTATTCTATCTATCTCACTATTTCAAAGGACTAACTTAATTTACACTGACCTTCTTTTCTTTCCACTTCTAATAGTTCGTGTTTATGAAATTTTTATTTTCACTTACTGTTCTACTTTACTTTTCATGTCTCCTTCTGTTCGGTTAGTCTGGCCTATGATCATTTTCTAATCATATTCGAGAATCTTTAATCGATCTCTCGTACATTTCATTCATCTGCGTCCGATATATTGAGCTCATGGCATCTTCTGCTTCGAAATGTCCAATATCTATTCAAAAACTAAAAATTAAAGGAAAATTTCGGCAATTGCATCTAACTCACCACTTTGTAGTATACTTCAATTTCTTTTCAATCACTATCAAGTATATTCATCGAGCGAGAATCTTTTACTATCCGAAAGAAAACATATTAATTTGGAATGAAATGAATCATAACTTTATTCAAATCGAACTCTTGGTACTAATACTCATTTTGTTGTCTATCAAATTAGATATCAATATGAACTTTGATGTTCACAACATTCCATACTGAAGTCAACATCAATCATCTATATTAATACCACCTTTGATATCTAACAACAAAGTAAGTATCAATATAATCCAGAAGCCGGATCAAAACTTGTGTTAGATATATTTAATAATGTCATGTGTAATATGATTTGTGTTTAGTTTTCAGATCTTACCTAACAAGACAAATCAGTACTTAACTGGAAATCAGCACTTATACTGAAGACAGAACTTAAGATATCAGAACTTAAGTTATCAGAACTTAAGTTATCAGAAGATATTTATCAGGAGATAATAGCAGGACTTAAGATGACTTTCAGATAAGGCAGACGGCTGATTGAAAGGAAAGAAGATCGAGACTAAGACAGAAAGAAATATGCATGAAGAAAGAATTTTGTGAAGAATAGAATACTTGGAAGAAAAGATAACTAGTTGATATATTTTAGGAAGCGGAATTATATTCCATATCAATTAGAACATTATCTTGTAACTGTGTAGTATATAAACACAGGCATAGGGTTTACACTAAAGTGTGTTATCATTATCGAAGTTATTATTCTTTGTAACCCTAGCAGCTCTCGTGATAATTTGTTCATCACTGAGAGAGGACAGTTCTATATTGTAACAGAGTTTATTGTGTTGAATAAAATCTGTTTTCTGTTACTTGAGTTCTTATATTCGATTTGATTGTAGTAAATACTGTATTCAACCCACTTCTATAGTGTGTGTGACCTAACAAGTGGTATCAGAGCAGATCTGTTAACACACAAATAGTTTAAGATCCAAAAACAATCATGTCTGAAGAAGAAACTCCAACCAAGCCCACCAAAACTGAAGAACCTCCAAAAACCATAACTCATAGTCGATATGAGACTATAAGAGTTCCCATGTTGAAACCTTCTGAGTATTCTATATGGAAAGTGAAGATGGCTATTTTTCTGGAAGCTACAGATCCAGAATATCTCAATAGGATTTATGAAGGACCACATATGCCAACCAAACTCTCCGTGGAAGTTGCAAGTCATCCAGCAAAATCTGTACCAAAGGAGAAAAGTGATTACACTGCTGAAGATATCTCATCGATTGCGAAGGATGCAAAGGTAAGACACTTGCTGCATAGTGCCATTGATAATGTCATGTCAAACAGGGTAATTCAATGCAAAACTGCAAAGGAGATATGGGATGCTTTGGAAACAAGGTGTCAGTGGACTGATTCAATCAAGAAGAACAGGAAGACTATGCTCACTCAAGAGTATGAGCACTTTGACTCAAAGCCTGATGAGTCATTAACTGATTTATATGACAGATTTGTCAAACTCTTGAATGATTTGTAACTAGTTGACAAAGAGTATGATATTGAAGATTCAAAGCTTAAATTCCTGTTAGCTCTTCCTGAAAGATGGGATTTGAAGGCCACAATAATAAGAGACAACTATAATCTTGATGAAACAACTCTTGATGAAATTTATGGGATGCTCAAGACTCATGAACTTGAGATGAAACAAAGAAGCAAGA
The DNA here is from genome assembly GCF_009905375.1 of Apium graveolens. Taxonomy (NCBI): domain Eukaryota; kingdom Viridiplantae; phylum Streptophyta; class Magnoliopsida; order Apiales; family Apiaceae; genus Apium; species Apium graveolens. The sequence goes on from NC_133651.1 coordinate 269,225,831, forward strand.
GGAATGGAAGAAAGTCAAGGACAGTTTCTTTTGTGGCTGATGAGGAAAGTCCCAAAGTTGCTGCCTCAAAGAAAGGCAAGGGCAAGGCTCTCATCACAAAGTCTGATACTGAGTCATCAAGTTCTGATAGTGATGATGACTCAGAAACTGAAAGTACACCTGAGATGGACCCTGATGAGGAGATGATGAAGCTGTGTGCTCTTATGGTGAAAGGAATCACAAATATTGCATACAGGAAATTCAGGAGAGGAAAGAAGTTTTCCAGGAAAGGTGCAAGTTCTGATAAGAAAGGTTTCAGAAAATCTGAAGGCAAAGGAGGAAAGTCTGACAAAGGAGACTACTCAAATGTTAAATGCTACAACTGTGGCGAGAAAGGCCACATATCTCCTGATTGCAAAAAAGGGAAAAGTGACAAAGGCAAGACTCTTGTCACAAAGAAGAAAAGTTGGTTAGATGCTTCAGATTCTGAGGATGAGGAAAACTATGCCTTGATGGCAAATGCTGATAGCAGTTCTGATACTGTTGTCTTAAAGGTACCTCAAACTACTTATGTCTTTCATACTGATGATATTACTGAGTTGAGAAGATATCTTAAAACCATGTTTATTAGTTATAAAGATCAAACTTTAACATGTGAAAGACTAACTTCTGAAAATCTTGCTTATAAAAAGAGGAATAATTATTTAGAAAAAGAGTTAGTCATGTTCCATCAAACTCAGAAAGATAGAGATGATGCCTTTCATGTTAGGGATGAAGTGCTATAAATGAATGAATCTCTAAAAACTGAGTTAGAAAAGGAAAGAGAAATTATCAGGACTTGGACTAACTCTGGTAAAGCAACTCAGGATATTCTTAGTAGTGGAAACTAGAAAAGAGGGCTTAGGTTATGGAGATGATAAGAACAGTAAGGGAACTGTAGAAACTGAGCCTATAGTTATTAAACAAAAACCAAAGGTAAATCCTGTTAAGTTTGTAACTGCGAAGTCTGAAATTGAGAAATCAGAAGTTAAGGAGAAAGTAACTTTTGATAAACCTAAACAGGATAAGCCAACTGAAGTTAATATAGGCTTAATAACTAAGAAGCAGCTTAAGCATAAGCTGAAAGATGTTAAGAATGTAAACAAGGTAAAGCCACCTAGGAAAAATAGGAATGGAAATGAAGGTGTGAACAAAAGTAACAATTATAAGCCCGTTCCTAATGCTCCTAGAAAAACATGTCATAACTGTGGAAATTCTAACCATCTGGCTTCTTTTTGCAGGAAGAATAAGAATATAAACTCCTTACCCTCTAAGTCAGGAGTTAAGAGTCAGTTTGTTAGATATAAGCCACAAAATCCTTGTTTTCATTGTTGTAACACCCCCAAATCCGGGGTCGGGGATCCGGGTTGTCACGAGTTCCAATTCCCTTAACAACTCTTAATCTTAATAAACAACCAACCACTGCGTATCGTGACCCCACAATATACACACACACACCACAAGTTATATTCTCAGAGATGAATACCAAAAATAACACAAGTCATTTTATTCCACAATTATAAGTCATTACACCTCAAAAAAGGGTTTCTGAATAAATTTACATATTCTTTGCCATTATTACAATTCATAAATATACATAAGTCTGGTACAACAAAAGTTGAAAACCTAGCCTATTGGTAGCTCCTACCTCAGCTACGGCGGCATCAACACTTCCAGAAAACTGCAGAACGTTTCCTAACCGCTTGCGAATTGGAAGCTTGGTCCTGTTCATCATTTCTATCTGTTGTTGTGTGATGAAAGAAGAAAGCAAGGGTGAGCAACAAGCCCACCGAAATAATATGTATTATAATTAACAATATATGAGCATTCTCATAGTACTCATGAAAGTCTTAGTCAAGAAGAAATGAACCAAGTTTGTTATTTTAATGCGACGAAGTCGCAAAATATTCAGTATATATATACATATATACTTTTCACAATCTTTGAAATCCTCTGACATGTATAATATACACAGAGTTCCAGTTTATAACTGTATAAAATATCGTTGCAAGGTGATATCATATATCTAACCTTGTCTCAACGTTTTTCTGAAAATCTTTGTCATGCATAAGATAATCATTTACTAGATATAAGTTGAAAAGAGAAGTTACAAGATACTCCAATATACTTATATCTTTTCCGAATACTACTTGAACTACCACCGTTCAAGTTATAATTAGTTTCAAAAGTTCATCACACAGATGAGACTACAAGATAAGACTTGAATAGATTCAATCTTTGAAATATTATTGAATGAAATGAAGTTACGAGATACTTCATTAAGTCCCGATATATATATATATATATCTCATACATTTCCTGAAAACCTCTGTCATGTAAAGTATGAACAGAGTTGCAATATCCAATGAATTTGGAAAGAAAAGAATTTTGGCATAAACCCGATATCTTGTTGATCAGGCAAATATACCAATAAGTAACCTTTTCTACTGTAGATGGATGAATTCCTCTCCGGTCATCACCCTGGCCGCATTAGGACCTCGCGTGTAACACCCCCAGATCTGGGGTCGGGGATCCGGGTCGTCACGGTCTTTCTTTCTACAATATCACTTAACTTAATTAATAATAAATAACCTCATGATGTGACCCCACACTAACACACACCACAACCCATTATAGTCTCAGAGATGAAATTGAAATAAGTACAAGTCCTTGAATCCACAATTTAAAATTTATTACAACCCAAAATGATTACTTGATAAGTTTACAGTTAATTGCCATTATCTGCCACAAGTTATAATTATACAATATTTGGTTCCCAAAAGTAGAATGCCTGATCTACCAATAGATCTACCTCTACAGCTATAGCAGCTACAACATCAACGGGAAGACGTGGGACGCTTCCCACGCGCTTGCACTGGGTCTGCTTGAGTCTGGCCATCTTTCATAACTATTGGTGTGTGATGAAGAAATGAAGCAAGAGTGAGCATTACAGCTCGCAAGATAATATATAGTGTAAACAATAATGCAAGTATCTAAATGGATAACTTACTGGAAACCTTTATCAAGTGTAAGATAAATTACTTACTGGATATAAGCAAAAATAAGGGATGAAGTTACAAAATACTTCTCTATACTTATAACATTTTATAAAGCTACTTGAACTACCACTGTTCAAAGTATTATAGGTTTCAAAAGGTCATCCATAGATGAGACCATAAGTTATGACTTGAATAGATTCAATCTTTGATATATTGTTAAATGAAATGAAGTTACGAGATACTTTATTCAGTCCCGATATATATATCCACATATATATCTTTTATACATTTCCTGGAAACCTCTGTTATGTAAAGTATGAACAGAGTTTGTAACATCCAATGAATTTTGGAAAGGAAAAGAATGTTGGCATAAACCCGATATCTTGCTGATCAGGCAAAAATACCAATAAGTAACCTTTTCTACTAGTAGATAGACGAATTCCCCACTGGTCATCACCCTGGTCGCAATAGGACCTTATGCTGGACTGCCACTCAGCCACTTACGCTTTTGATGGACTCCCACTGAGCCACTTACACTTTCATGGACGCCACTGAGTCCATGTTGCTTATGCCGACTCAATAGATGGACTTACTTCCCGAACGTTGGGTAAGTAATCAATTCATTTACCAAAGCAGCAACCTCGTTGCGAATATAAAATACACCACAGGGCCGGATCCCTCAGGTTTTGAGCGAATATTTAAATCCCATTTAAAAGGAAGATCTTAAATATAAAAATGAGTTTTGGGATCCGCTCTAACTTTTAAAAATCATTTTGAAGACTCGAAAATACTTTAAAGAGTGTTTGGAGTAATGCTGATTTAATGAAATAAATCAGTCCCGATATATTAAAAAATATCTGAATATTATTATTTGAATAATATTCCCATAAAGAATAATCTTTATAAAAATAATTGAAGTAGAAGTTGTAAAACTTATACTTGAAATGAATATTAAACCAAAGATATATTTATACGAAAGTAATATCTTTATTTGAATAATCAAAGTGAGTTTGATTATCGACACATTATTCTTTAATAACATAAAGAATATTAATTAGTAAATAATCGGAGTCATGAGTCCTCAAATGAATATTCAATTAATATTCATTAAATAATATAAACTGAGTCATAAGTCCTCGAATGAATATTCAAGATAATATTCATTAAATAAAATAAACGGAGTCTTAAGTCCTCAAATGAATATTCAATTAATATTCATTAAATAATATAAACTGAGTCATAAGTCCTCGAATGAATATTTAAGATAATATTCATTAAATAAAATAAACGGAGTCTTAAGTCCTCAAATGAATATTCAATTAATATTCATTAAATAATATAAATTGAGTCATAAGTCCTCGAATGAATATTCAAGATAATATTCATTAAATAAAATAAACAGAGTCTTAAGTCCTCAAATGAATATTCAATTAATATTCATTAAATAATATAAAGTTATCGAATAAACCTTATTCGATTAATAGTTTTGAAAACTCTATATATATATATATATATATATATTATACTCGGGAACATTGACTCCCGATTTTAGAAAATGTTCACCTTTGGGTCCCCTATACTCAGGGTATACGCAACTACTGTTTATCTCTAGCATATGTATTATGCAACTAGTAAGCATTTGATTCAACAGATATATATCAAGATTACGAAATAGACATGCATATATATACCATATCAGCATGCTTCAATATATCGCCAAATTTGCTAATTAACCAACATGCATCTATCACAAGATAATGCATATACATATATACATCACAACAACAGTATAACGGGTAGAAAACTTGCCTGAGCAACTGGGGGTGACAAATGGCTTGGGACGAGTCTGGTAACCTATAAACAACATATAAGTTGGAATTAAACCAAAGTCGCTTATGAATCTATACTTTAACCAATTAGACTCTAACACTCGCTTTTGCGCTTAACGGTTCACTTAAGTCGCTCGAGTACCCTCGGCTCCACCATTTTTAATAAATTAACTATTAAGGGTTTTAAGGCGATTCTTTCGCGAGTGCCTTACCAACTGCGTAATACACTTTACATAAATGATTCATACTCCAATTAGTCCTTTAAGGTCTTTAACCTATGTTTCAAAGTAAGGCGAGGGGTAATGGTTCGTTTGCGAAATGCCGTTACTTAAAATGGTCGTTTCTCCTAAACCGTACATCGGATTCAAACGAGCCACATATCAAAACGAAGCTCGTAACATGAACTATCTAATCATGGCAATGGTCAAAACCTAACAGTGAGTTCTCGGGTTCTGATGTTTAAGAACAAAACAGTCTAAAGTAATTCGGACATTACGACGGCTATGTTTACGCGATTACCAATTTCTATTCTACTCCAATTCAACCACAATTCAACCATACAACCAAACTTCACCAATAACTCACTACAACAGCCCCAACACCTCAAATTCTCCAATTTATGTTATTCTCAAACATGAATTAAAACTATACTTAAGTTCATTAATCAATAATCCAAGAATTACAACTCCAAAAACATCACAAAACCAACTAATCTCTACATACACAACAAGCAAGCCTCTCATGAACTATAACAACAAAACTAAACCTAATACTCAAAGTAAATTTAGGGTTTAGAGGGGTTATACCTTCCTTGGAGAGTGGAGAATCAAGTAATTAGCTTGGAATCACCCTTAAAAGTCCTTATCCAAGCTTAATCTAAACAAAACTCAAGAACAAAAAATTTAAGTTCTTGAAAAACACTATTCACCCTCTTCTTCCATGATTTTTAGGAAGAGATTGTGAATGAATTTGAAGCTCAAACTTATAGGATAGCTATATCTATGCATAAGGAGTATTAGATAATGACCTCACTAATTAACAAGGCTTGGATCTTAGATTTTGAATTTTCCTTCTTGAAATAATGCAAAAGGCCGAGAGCTTTACTTGCAAAAAGGGGAAGTCAACTTGTGTTTTGGTGAAATGAATTGTTGGTTGGTTGTTTTTGGCTTTTGTTTTGATTTATTACTTTTAACCATGGTAACTTTTGTGTGGTTCTTAATCAACCAACAACACACTTTGCTTTGGTCATGCTTATGTCACCTTGTTATGTCATCCTCCCACACTTGTCCTCTTCTTATTGGTTTGATGACATCATCCTCACTAACCTCTTTGATTAGCTTCTAATTACTTGGCTAATGACCGCTGATCTGTTATACGGTTCGCTTAACTTTCGTTTTCGTTTATCGTTTGAGGGATCATAATCGGGATCTTATTACTTGGGTTCTCTTAACCTTTCTCAATACATTAAATTCCTTTTTATGATCCTCTCTTATAATCCTTTAATTTAAATCATTTTTATCCTGTTACCTTATACTCAATTCTTTCGGTATTTGGTGGATTTTCGGGAAAAATCAAAGTGTTCGAATTTGGATTCTGACGATCTTTACATACACTTATATATCATATAGAGTACCAATAAAATCTCAGAATATCCATAAAAGAACCCCTACATAGTGTGGCATGAAAAGTTTTCTTATTTAGCAATATCAGCAAAAACACTATTCATAAGGGTTACAAAAAGTTCAAAATTTTGGGGTTATTACATCGCGCTAGACCGTTACCCGGCCACTCATGCGTGGATGGACTGTCACCCAGCCTCTTACACCTTCATAGACCGTACCCCAGCCTGTCGCTTATGCCGACTCAATTAGATGGACTTACTTCCCGAACATTGGGCAAGTAATCAAATTGTTTTCTCAAAACAGCAACCACATTGTGAATATAAAATACACCACAGAGCCAGATCCCTTAGATTTTTGAGCGAGTATTCAAGTCCCCTTCGAAAGGAAGATCTTAAATTTGAAAACGAGTTTTGGGATCCGCTCTAACTTTTAAAATCATTTTGAAGACTCGAAAACATTTTTGAGAATGTTTGGAGTAATGCTGATTTAATAAAATAAATCAGTCCCGATATGTTGCAGGATATCTGAATATTATTATTTAAATAATATTCCCATAAGGATAATCCTTATAAAAATAATTGAAGTAGAAGTATTAAAACTCATACTTGAAATGAATAATAAATAACCAAAGATATACTTATATAACCAAAGATATACTTATACGAAAGTACGATCTTTATTTGAATAATCGAAAATAAGTTTGATTATCGAAACATTATTCTTTAAAAAAATAAAGAGTTTTTTTTTAATAAAATAAGCGGAGTCATAAGTCCTCGAATGAATATTCTAAATAATATTCATTAAATAAAATAAACGGAGTCATAAGTCCTCGAATGAATATTCAACTAATAATATTCATTAATTAAAATAAAGTTATCGAATAAACCTTATTCGATTAATAGTTTTGAAAACTATATATATATATATATATATATATTATACTCGGGAACATCGACTCCCGGTTTAACAATATGTTCACCTTTGGGTCCCCTATACTAAGGGTATACACAACTACTGCTTATCTCTAGCATAGGTATTATGCAACTTATATGCATTGAATCAACAATTGGATATCAAGATTACGAAACAAGCATGCATATAAATATCATAACACATGCTCCAATATATCGCAAGATTTGCTAATAACAATCATGCACTTATCACAAGATAATGCATATACATATATACATCACAACAACAGTATAACGGGTAGAAAACTTGCATGAGTGCTCCGGGGTAGACTTAAGCTTAGAGTGGGTCCGGTAACCTATGAACAACAACATAAGCCGAAATTAAACCACGGTCGCTTAAGAAACTAGACTTTAACCAATTGAACCCTAACGTTTGCTTATGGTCATTTCTACGCTTAACAAATCACATAAGTCGTTCGAGTACCCTTGGCTTCACCATTTTTAATAAATTAACTGTTACGAATTTTAAGGCGACGCTTTCGCGAATACCCTACCAACTGCCTAGTCCACTTTACATAATTGTTTCTTACTCCAATTAGTCATTTAAGGGCCTTAACCAAGGTTTCAAAGTAAGGCGAGGGGTAATGGTTCGTTCGCGAAACGCCGTTACTTAAAACGGTCGTTTCTCCTAAACCGTACATCGGATTCAAGCGAACCACATATCAAAATGAAGCTTACGACATAATCTAACTAAACATGACAAAGTCACAGATTCAATAGTTAGCTCTCTGTCCCGAACACTAAGAACAAGAAGTTGTATGAAATTGGGCATTACGACGACTATGTTTACGCGATTACCAAGTTTTAAACCACTCCAAACAACCACCATTCAACTCACAACCAACAATACAACCAACCCTCATCCAAACCTTACTAATCAGTCCCCAAACCTCAAGATTTTCCAATTTATACAACCCCACACATGAACTACTAGCTATACTTAAGTTTCATTAACTATAAACAAGATTTCAACATCCAAATCACTACAAATCCAATCCAAACTCTAAACACACAAGCATCATGCTTCTCATTTACTATAACCATCAAAACCATCGTAATACTCAAAGTAAAGCTAGGGTTTGGAGGTGTTATACCTTCCTTGGAGTGATTAGAGTAGCTAGGAAGTCTTAGGGAGCCTCCTACAAGCTTGATCTTTCCAAAGAAATCAAGAGTACAAAGTTAGGTTTTGAAGTTTCCAAAAGTCAGATTGAAAGAACTGTCAAAACGAGGGTCTTACCATGCTTATTTGGACGAGACTTGTGAACAAAAGTTGTAGGCCATCTCAATACCTTTCCAAAGAGCTATAGAACATACTATTTGAGTGATTGAAGTAGATATGGTAGTTTGAAGTTGCTGCTCTGGTTTTGGCCGAGAGCTTTTGTTCTTGGAAAGCAAAAATCAACTTCTAATTTGTGTTTTGTGTTTTTGATTTGTTTTGCTTGGTTGTTTCCTTTTGTTTTGCTTAATTACCTTTAAACCATGGTAAAATTTGTGTGGCTTGTA